>NW_015648536.1:271061-271425 GCF_001515625.1 Sinocyclocheilus rhinocerous
CTGTCTGACTTAAAGGGATAGTTCACCCAAAAAATGAAAATGTTGTCATTGTTTACAAACCCACAAGTTGTTTCAAACCTTAATCATTTCTTTCTTCTGTTGAACATAAAAGAAGCTACTTTGAAGAATGTGGGTAACCAAACAGTTTCTGGTCCCCAATAACTCTGATAGTATTTTTTTTTTTTACCTTACTGTGGAAGTTACAACCAGCAGCTGTTTAGTTGAGACACATTCTTCAAAGTATCTTCTTTTGTGTTCAACAGAAGAAAGTACTTTATGCAGGTTTAGAAAAACCTGGGTAAATTATGACCTTTAAAGTGACAGACACATCCGTGCTTCTAAAGGTATAGGCCTATTGTTTTAT
>NW_015648536.1:271647-296120 GCF_001515625.1 Sinocyclocheilus rhinocerous
CTCATGGTTTATCGTTGAGCTATGAGTTCCTCACTGATTATTTGTGTCCCTTATTTTGCCTCGCTGAAGGTGGCAACCCTAATCCTGTCTAGATCACACAAACAAAGTAAAAAGATCATAAAATCAGTAGTCTTGGAATGACTCTTATCCAAATGCAACAAAATTCACTAGGTCTTATTCTTTGTAGCAATTGTTAATCTTATCTCTCTCTAAAAGTAAGACTACAATCAGAGAGCTGGCACAGCAAGTAACCAAGGTTTTTCCTGACAACTGCAAATATTCACTGTCATCAGTTTGGTTCATTATCAATGTGCACAGACATCACAATGGTCCCCATGGTCATATAATGTGACAGCAATAACAGCAATACATAGAAAATCTCAGTGGAGCTCTTCTATCTACACACCAGCCTCCACAATCACCTGTGGCATCACACCATTATTATTATCACTCAGTGAAGCAGAGCGGGGTCTAGCGTTCTCTAGTTCCACATAATCGTGATGGATGCACTGGGGCAATGCACCCGATAGCTCCCTTCTCCCATCAGCACACATTCTCCTAATCACTTCAGACACCAAGATGCTCAAGCCAGTCACGCCTAATAACCCAACTAGAAATAGATGATGCAATGTTGCCTCTCTCTTCTGTGAGTGAGTATCAAGCAGTGATTGCTGTATGCAGTAGGAAAAGTCATGAAGCTTTGCTTTCCTCAGCTTGGATTCAGTCACTTTATTATTGCAGCCGTTGGTGCATTAGGTTACAGTCCATTGCACTGCAGCATATCAATGCCATAACCCAACAAAACTCATAGCTGCTCTCCTTGTACACCCAACTGCTCTGCTTGCATCTGCTGCTGCCTAAGCCTGGATGATCTTTACGGTTTATATCAGAGTTCAATCCAATTAACCTTCAAGCTGCAAACATCGGAGACTTTCGGTTAACCCTTATTTTAGCGTGCAGGCATGGGGTGTGGGAAAATTCAGACAAGGAAAGGTTAATCTAAGCCTCACGATTCTGAGCAGAGGACTGCACCTGCAGAGCCAGAGCTGGAAATGGATAGTTGATAGCATGCGGGAGTTGATAGTAAGAGAGCCATAAGAGCAGAGTGCTTAATCTAATTAATCTAATATTGCTGACTCATTTTCTTTACATATGATCTTTGCTCTAGACCACGTAGTGTGCACAGGACAGTATTTTTAAACCTTTACTCAGACCATTATAGAGATATATACATGGGGTTTTTAGAGAACCCAAGGAAATTTAATTAGGGAATTAGCTTGGAAAAACACAGCATTGCTTTGAATCAAGTATGATGCCACTTTAAGACTTTTTTCTACCCATATGAGTCACTATTATGAATGTATAATTTTTTCCCCTGTATCAAACTAACACAATGTTTCTAGAAAAGTCACATTTTCTTGTCTACTTTTTGGAAAAACACAAAAATGCAGCTTCAATGATTTCTGCCTACTGCATTTTGATTAAGCCAGAGTAAATTAATATAATGGAAACAGACAAAGGAAAATGATTGAAAAATAATTACAAAATTATTCCCTGGAAGTTGTAAAATGAAGGTTGATTAGTATTGACTTTACCTTGATTTCACTTGTTTTACATAACATCTGAGGCACTTAAAGATGCACTGCCACAAAGCATCAGACATTTTTACATTACAAACACTTTTCAGACTCCTTTTCCATCATGATCAATAAATGCATGAAAAGCAGTGGGTGGTCAAATATGATTTAGCAGATGTGATGCATTACAGATTCCTGGAAGGTATTTGGGTTTTACGCCGTTTTGTGTAATGACAAGAGTCAAGACAGAGACTAAGTGGCGTTGTGTCCTTGGTATATGTGGGGCAAATAGCAGTAAGTCCCAGAGAACGCATTCTGCTTCTCTCTGGCAGTCTGTACGTGCTTGTGTTGGTCGGAGATTGATCGCTCCCCTCTCTCTCCCTCCTCCATGCCCTCACAAAGAATCAAACTGCTTGACCGGCCAAAAAAAAAAAAAAGCAGATCCTTCTCTCTCTCTCCCTTTCTTTTTGTAAGGCTTCATACATATCCATGATGGAAACAGACAAAGGAAAATGATTGAAAAATAATTACAAAATTATTCCCTGGAAGTTGTAAAATGAAGGTTGATTAGTATTGACTTTACCTTGATTTCACTTGTTTTACATAACATCTGAGGCACTTAAAGATGCACTGCCACAAAGCATCAGACATTTTTACATTCCAAACACTTTTCAGGCTCCTTTTCCATCATGATCAATAAATGCATGAAAGCAGTGGGTGGTCAAATATGATTTAGCAGATGTGATGCATTACAGATTCCTGGAAGGTATTTGGGTTTTATGCCGTTTTGTGTAATGACAAGAGTCAAGACAGAGGCTAAGTGGCGTTGTGTCCTTGGTATATGTGGGGCAAATAGCAGTAAGTCCCAGAGAACGCATTCTGCTTCTCTCTGGCAGTCTGTACGTGCTTGTGTTGGTCGGAGATTGATCGCTCCCCTCTCTCTCCCTCCTCCATGCCCTCACAAAGAATCAAACTGCTTGACCGGCCAAAAAAAAAAAAAAGCAGATCCTTCTCTCTCTCTCCCTTTCTTTTTGTAAGGCTTCATACATATCCATGATAATGTTTTTAACTACACTTCCACGTTTATATTTTCCAATTGAATCACAGCATGTTTTTGTGGTGCTGATGAGCTTGTCTGACTCATCATTTTTAATGAACAAAAAGTCTCCTGAGACCATCAGTTTCTCAACTCTAGTGTAGCAGCACCAATTAAACAGTGCAAGCTGTGATTATGTCAAGTTACACAAGTAACCTGAGACGATCCTTCTCTCTCTCCCTTTCTTTTTGTAAGGCTTCATACATATCCATGATAATGTTTTTAACTACACTTCCACGTTTATATTTTCCAATTGAATCACAGCATGTTTTTGTGGTGCTGATGAGCTTGTCTGACTCATCATTTTTAATGAACAAAAAGTCTCCTGAGACCATCAGTTTCTCAACTCTAGTGTAGCAGCACCAATTAAACAGTGCAAGCTGTGATTATGTCAAGAGATTTGGCAGAGTGGCCTTCGCTGCTCTTCGGGTCACTATTGGAAACAGGAAAATGAAAAAGAAAAGGAGTAAAAGAGAGGGAGAACTAAAAGGAAAGAGACGGAGGGAGGTTGTTCTAGAGTAGTTCATGCTGTACAGTGGTTTGTCCAGCATCTAATGAAAGCACATGGCAACCTTTCCCGACAGCTTTGTGTCAGGCTTTCAGTTCTGTACCACAAGGAATCTCACCGCAGTCGTTTTTCTATTACTCAACCCTTTTTGCTCATGAGAGAAGGACTACGATCCCCTTGGACTATTCGCTTCCAGCCCAGGCTATACTTCCATTCGGAGTGTGTGCGATTGTGTGAGCATGTGTGTACCAGTCTATCCATCCACTCTCCGAACCGCTTATCCTACTGTATGTAGAGTCACGGGATGTGTTGTATAAATAGCATTTAGAGATCATCACTGATAGATTTAGAAAAAGGCAAATCTTAGTAAATGTCACCCTTTTTTATTTCTCTGGACACACGGCCGGTCACATGTTCACTGTTCACTGAGGGAGATAAATTGCATTCAGGTAGAAGAAAGAAGACGCAAGACAAAATTCCACTTAAAACTGGGTACATTTTACTGTAAAACATGTTAGGAAACATTTCCAGTGTTCATTGCTGTGAAACAAAACAGTTGTACAGCAAACTACCTTCCTGAATACAACGTCTCATAGTAAATACTGTGAACACTGAGCTAAAGAGATAGAAACTAGGAGCTTATGCTCGGTCCTTTAAAGTAGTAAATTGACAAGATGAGCTAATTTGCTTAAGAAATATTACCCATTTAACTGAACTAATCACTATAATGTCATACACTGTATTTGGCAATGTAGCTAGCCAGACTAAGAAAACCATACATGTGTACTATCATCACTCTTCAAGACTTTCTAGATATTGTAATAGGCTATTTAAAGTATTATTTATCATTGCTACTGACAATGCTTAAAAGTGATTCGTTTCACCCGTTAGGCTTTGCAGAAATTAAAAGACACACTGCAAGTGTGCAAAAACATATTTCTCTTAAAAACACCATGAGCCAAGGAGTCTAATGGCGCAATCATGAAGCTATCAATCATTCAGCATTTAATCTAATCAACCACTCCATATCAAACAGCAGGACACCAGCTTAGATAACATCAACTAAAATATTGTTTTTAAAAGCTGGGAAAAAATGTTACATATGAAGCCGTGTAACAGTCCAGACATGAAAAAATGATATCTTGGTGTAATAATCAGGCTCCTGGAGGCATTTTCTATTCCCAAGCAGGTAACACCTCAAAACCATACCAGAACCATTTGAACATTCTGTCGATGTTTCTCAAATTCTCTTTAATATCAACATATCAGGATTTCAGGTTTGCTTTACAAACTCCAAAGGGAACTAACTGTAATGCATATCAGTGCCTTATTGGTTTTAAAGTTGACCAATTATTAGTTTGAATTAGCATCACAATAATCATTTAGTTTAACTGCTTCATATCGAGATCATGAATAATTTGTACAGTCAACAGAGAGAAACTGCCTGAAGCCTTCAAATATTATTGCCCAGAGCTCAATGACATCTCATATGTCTCTCTCCATTGTGCTGCAAAGCCAGTGGCCATGGTAAAAATGAAACGGATGCTGCTGGAAACATAAACAGCATACAAAGGTATTCAAACAGCAGCATTCTAGAAGCAGTACAGTGTGTCCTAGAAACAAAGCAGCTCATGTTACAATGTCTATTGCTACAGGAGAGATACACAAGGATGGATTAGTTAGGAATGAGACACTCCTGCATGTTTCCACCAACTCTCCTTTCATTTCCTAAAACATGACGCATAACAATGAATATATGAAATGACTTTCTAATGCATGACACAATCAACACGAGGCCATACGGCATACACTAAACATCTTCTTGCAAGAGCAGGGGGGTCTTCACACCTGACATGCCAAAGACCTTTCCGCCAATCCAGATGGCTCCATGATCCTCAGAGCTCTTGCTGAGTCCTTATGGTTCTCATGTGCCATTGGCTCAATCAGTGACAACACACAAGAAATCAAATGCTATGTTCTATTACACCCATAGATCATATTCATACTACCTAGCAATTTGACAATCATTTTAGCATTATAGCATACAACGACTTGATGTGATTACATGAGTTTAAATAAGTTTGGATAGCAAAATACAAAGCCATATCGAGACATGCAATCGTCTGAAGCGGTCGGGCTGTTTTGATTTGATCTAATCAGAACACACTCGTTCCCTGATGGCCCTACATATACAGAGATTTTCAGGGCGTCTGCATGAGTGGTCAGAGATGAAAAGAGATGTACAAGGCAAACACAGATGCATCCTTCACATCTCAGTGCCCCTGTCCGCATCTCTAAAGCTAAAACACACTCACAAACAGATATGCGTGATTCTTCACATGCTCTCATAACGGTAAATTTCAACTAGAGTTTTATGCTCTAAATATAGCAACATTAGGGATCTTTTTCCTGTTTGCTTCCATTGAATATTGCAATGCATACTAATTTTTGTATTATTACCCCAGAAAGACTAACCACATTGCACTTTTTCAATCTGGCAGCTTTTTATGAAATGCTATAGACGCTGCTGTTTTGCACTTATACATCCACTCGTGATGATTAAAGATTACAACTATCTACTGTTTTATCTGTTTGGTGCATCCAAAACACACCCACACACCAACTAGAGCGATTCGTGAACATTTTCCTCCACAGAGAACCACTTTAAAGACTAAATGTACTATCCTGTATACTATGAAAAAAAACTAATCTTGATATTCAAAACAGGATCACAGTAACACTTAAAGAGAAATATTGCAGATACAATTGCACTTTGACTTATCAGAAATGGAAAATGATCAGTTATCCTCCACCTACAAAGAAAACACCACAAAACAGAGCTCGACATCACGTCAAATACTTACAGACGCATAGGACAAACAAACAGTAGGAGAAAATTCACAAATATGACACGATCTGAGCGCAAATTCACTAACTGAATAGCATTGTTTATATTACTGTCAAAATGAATCAATTTTAAAATCTTATTCAATGTTTTTTCTTTAAGATGCTAGAAAATTTTTGAAGCTAAAGGATAGAATCTGCCGCTCTAAAATGAGCTCCGTCTACACATGCCTTAATGTTACACACACAGTACATGAGTCTATAGAAATCTAAAACATCTAAACACACAAAGTTCCTGATACAGATATAAAGTGTGAGTGTTATTTCAACACCACTCAGGTAGCTCAATCATTCAAACTGAACAGCTTTCTATTGAAAAAAAGTTTCGCTTTCCTCTTCTCTCTCTATCTAAAGATGGTACAGCACAGAGGGAGGCCAGTTAAACGAATGAAACCTGAGTTATATTCCCTCTAATGAATCCTAAAAAACCACCATACTTTAACAACTAAAACAGTGCACTATTATGCTGAAAGATAAATTACAGTAGTTATTTTAGAGTTTGAGTGAATATGTACATACAACAGATATGTAGTTCCACAGTTTATCCTGCATTTGTAGATAACCTCAAGGCGTTTTTCACTGTTAAATGGCCTTGGTTCACTGCCCCTGCTAGTTAACCACAAAAACAGCTACTCAAAAGTACTAAAAACAAATCTGTTCTTATTTTTCCTCCTTCTTAACAGCTTTTTCAATTTTCAAAGAAACGGAACGTTATTTTCTAAACCTCTCACAGGTTAAAAGTTAAGACCTGCGGAGATCTCCCCGAATGTTTCTCTTTCAAGCTGAAAGCTCAAATGGATGGGGTGAAGACACAGCACCTAACAGTAATGGCTGCTTCTCCTCGTTACATCTGAGGGCGGAGAATTGGAACGTCTTCTCAATGTCAGCCATCCGCATCCTCAACCTCATCTTCCTCCTTCCACCTCAGGGCTTTTCCGCCCAGGCTCTCTCCGGAGGGAACGTTGCCGCATGGGCCCTAAAGAAAGCTACCTGCCTCTTGGGCTGTTAAACCAACGACACAATGTCACAGAAGGTCATCGTAGTCGAGAAGTTTGGAGTGCTGGCGGCTCTTCCACAAGCGGTAGAGGCGGAAATCGAAGTACATCTCGATCATCTCCTTACCTGAGTGTGGAGAGAGCACAACATTTTTAGCTCTCCTTAAAATATCTGACCATAAAATAACAGGCAGCATGCCACACATCTACCGTACCATCTGCTGAGTAAAATAACATTAGGAGGCCTTCATAGGCATTTGTGGGTGTTTTAAATACAGTTCTCTATTTAAAACAGTGGTAATTATCCTCAACAGTGCGAATCAAGCTGTGTAGAGTCCATAGGGGACAAAAGGAGATGGAAGAGGAGGGAGGGGGGCAAGAGTGCCTCCTCCTGGGTCCAATGAAGAGACAGAAACAGTGGGGGAGGATAATGAGGTTTTAATTGGAGAACAATTACGGTCAAATCAATAGCTGTGGCATGGATGAGAGTTGGGGTCAGAGTTCACGTGGCACATGCACGTTTGTTGAAATGCATGTTTACTGTATGTGTGTCAGAATATGTGATTGGTCATGTCTGTAGTGTGTGTGTGATTGAGTGAGTGTGTGCGCAGTACACTTACCCTGAGCTGACAGTTCCAGAGGAGACTTAAACTCAATGGCATGAGGTTTCATCAGTCTCTTGAGGTTTTGAAAAAGCTGAGGACGAGAGAAAGTTTTGCTGTTTCACTACTTTTCACAGTTCAAACTGGCAAAAGACCATCAGTATTACTTACAATATTCCCAATCAGAAACAGATATTGCAGATATATTTACAGCTTTTTCAATAATTAATACCAATATTCAGTACTGATACCAATATTCAGATAGCAGAGGGGTTGATAAATATATAAACCATATATTTGATGCATAACATCAGGTAATAAATGCAAATGGGATATACACAAAATTATTTGATTATTTTATTTGATTATATACACACAACATTTAATATTATAAATAAAAATAATAGTAATTATTATGATCATTACTGGAAAAACATAAATATTGTGTGTGTATATATAACAACAACAATGATAAGTATTCAATAATAATAATAACTTTACTGTTTTAACAAAAATATATTTTAAAGGGGTCATATGATGCTGCTAAAAAGAACATTATTTTGTGTATTTGGTGTAATGAAATGTGTTTATGCGGTTTAAAGTTCAAAAAACACATTATTTTCCACATACTGTACATTATTGTTTCTCCTCTATGCCCCGCCTTTTTGAAACGCGTCGATTTTTACAAAGCTCATCGGTCTGAAAAAGCGAGGGGTGCTGTGATTGGCCAGCTATCCAATGCGTTGTGATATTACAATTATTACAGTTATTATTATTGTGTATATAAAGCAATAATAACAATACCAAGTATTTAATAATAGCAATAATTGTTTCAACTAATTTATTTGTCTGTACATTTCAAAATATCCAAAAATCAGTCTTATAACTGCTATAAAAATCTATAACTATTTACAGCTAAAGCAAACTCTTTTTCAATTTTGATCTACTTGATAATCTGATTGACTGCTAATAGGAGCCATACAGCGATGAATGTGCATCATAAACCAGAGGAAGCTGAACAGGGCGACCTGTGGTGCATTAAAGTGAGTGTTCTGTGGTTCTGTGATTGACCTCCGCTAGAGGGGGTCTGGTAGTGTCAATGAGAATCCTTCATATCAGGACAAAGCCTGTCAGAGTGCATTAATTGCCTCCTGCTATTCCCCTCCCAATCCTTCGACTTCTGTTTCTCTGGTCGCTGTCAGTATAATCTCTCATCTGGGCATCTTTTCTAGAAGCTATTCTCCACCTCTCTAATCGATCATGAAAGTCCCAGAAAGCCTCATGAATCCACGCTCAGCTAATTAATCTCTTTCCATTGTAGTGAAGCAAGGGGTCTCTGGCTCTTCAGGCCATTTCCTCTTTCCTCTTTCATCGTGATACACACATATGACACAACTGTGAAAATCATAATAATTAACAGCATATTAGCAGCTGAAATCAAATTAACAACAGCAAAAGCAGGACTCATGAGGAACTGGCTCAAACTCACGGTATTGATGATGCTCAGCAAATTAGTCTCTTCCCTTTATTCAGTATAATATTACATGTGCTCAGGCAGTCGTTACAACCTTATTAGCTTTCTGGTATAGAACACACAAGACATATGGCCAGCTGCTGCTGCCTTGGCATAGCTAATAGAAAACAAATCACAGAGACAGTGTATTACGGTTATCTGATTCTAACACAACCACCAAAGCGCACACACGGAGAAAGAAAAAAAAATCACTCTTTTGAAATGGATCTTTTAAATGAATTTGATCCAGGTCATAAAAACAGTCTGAATGATTTGTTTACAGACTCGCATGGCCTACTTATGACACTTTTGTGGTGCTTTTGTATCCTTTGTGAATTGTTGTCTATTGCATGGAAATGCATACAATATTTAAATTTCAGACGGGCTTGGAATGACATGAGGGTGAGTAAATGATGATAGCATTTCAATTTATGCAGGAATATTCCCTTAAATGCAAAAAGAAGGCATAGAGCTGTTGGGTTTCTCGGTGCACCTGGTCAGGCTCTATATATAGCAAGTTCACTCAAGCTCTTTCTCTCCCCTTCAGAAGTAGCAGGACAGTGCTGAGAGGACCATAGAGGAAAATTGCTAAATGCAGCGAAAAAGCCTCTATGTTTCTTTTTTTCGCTTTACTTCAGTTATTTTCTCTCTGTAGATCTGTCTGCATAAACCACCTGGATGAAATGTTCATGTGGCAGAAATTCTAAGAGACTCTAGTTTCGTGCATGGTCATGCGTACTTCAATCAGGGACTGTGTGCACTTCAATCAAGAGACTGCATCCAAATTTGTTTACAAAGTGTCTGTCATACAGGTGCACCACAGTGCTGTCAATGTTCAGCATAATGCTGCTGCAGAATATTAACTCTGCTTAAAAATATCTTGTGTGACTTACATCTAGGAATACTTTGCATATAGATGTGGAAAGAGAGGACAGAAAACTGGAAATTTTCAGTGATCAAAACGTGTGTTGGAGACATTACTGCACTATTTACACTCATAAATATGCATATATGCACTCCTTTATCATTCAAAACAGTGAATGTCACATGCGAGTGCAACATCGGTTTATGTGCCTATGATTCATACATGATCTCACAGTCATGAAGCTTCCCGAATTATGAAAACAACAAGTTGAAATTTTATCTGACCATTCAGACGGCAACATATTTACAAAAATCAGATTTTAATCTGATCTCAAACCAAGTGGAGATGTGGCTTGGATCAGATTTGTCTGTATTTTGGACGTCACAATAAAGTATCACTGTATTCTTTGAAAAATCTTGAAGTAAATACCATGGTAATCATCCAATACCAAGGTAATGCCATAGTACTTTTCTGTGTGAATGGTTATATATATACAGTTAGAATTGTAGGATATAAACTCAGAATTCTGACTTTTTTTGTACAATTCCAAGTTTACATCTCACAATTCTGAGTTTATTTCTTGTAATCCAAAACGTTTTTCTCAGAATACTGAGTTTACATCTCACAGTTGCTGTTTTTTTTTTACCCCCACAGAATAACAAAAATAAAAATATAAGCGACGTTTTCCATCTCAAAATTATTTAATTTTCTTCTCAGTATTGTGAGTTTGTCGCAACTGCAAGTTAACATCTCACAATTCTCACAATACTCAGAACTGCGAGAAAAAAGTCTGAATTGTGAGATAAAAAGTCACAATTACCTATTAGTTACAAGCCCACATCCAGATTGGCACAGTTGAATACATGTCCAGAGCTGTAGTGGCCAGAGGCAGTCTGTATGTGCCGCTGAGTGTGTGTACGTGTTAGAGTGTGTGTGTGTGTGAGAGTATATGCGGCAGAGAGGGGCGGGGGCGGCAGGGTGACAGACTGTCTATCTGTCAGTCACAGAGCAGTTGCTTGTCAATCTGGCACCCTCATCTCCTGCCATCATATCCCTGCCTGACCGTGAACACACTCCCACCTGTCTTCCTCTGTTTCTTAATCACACACCTGCCACAGCATGAAAGTAAGAGGCTGTACAGTAGTGTCAGCTCTGCAAGTGTGCTAAAATCCATAAATTACTATTAGCATAAAGGATATGACTGTATATATAAACTATGAACATAGTCTTTCTATATATACTGAAAACTCCCATCCCCCCCATTTCTCACTCATAATTTCCTGTCTTGTCTTTATGACAAAAAGCCTATGGCATAAAACATGGGTTGAAACACACATGGAGGTGAGCAGATATGATTATCTACCTTTTCTCCGTTAGCATTGCCGAGCACATAGCAGCCCATAATATGGATGAGGTTGGGCTCAGGATTTAATAAACTCATGAATCTGCCGAGTCTCTTCCAGAACCTGCAAACAAAAGCTCAGAATGATTACAAAGTACGGCTACACAGTTCTTCATATTGTAATCACAATTCATTTCATTTAATTGAACTGAAATATATAATATTTATTTTGTGCGGGGAAGCGAATGCCATCTTTTGGTAGTCTACACATCCAAAATGATCTGAGCTGTGATCTTGAATGATTTATTTCTGTTTTATTCATTAGTAAATGAAGAGTGTCTTAACAGTGTCCTCTCTGCAGCATGAAAAACAAAAACATTATTCAAATTCTGAATAAATTATATATAAGACCACGAAAATACTAGAACATACTCATATTAATCACTGAAGCTGTCACTGCACGTATATATAGCTTCGCACAACTATTCGAGCCATGCAGTTCAACATAAGCTCATTGACTTGAGTCCTTCACCATTATAGTCAATGAATCTGTCTACACTATAAAGTAAATCCCTTATTTACACCATGTATTGTGGATTGTTGATAATTATGTGAACATTCTAGTTGTGTTGCATGTTGTTAGAAGCAAAATTTGAAGCAACAGGAGTATCTAAAAGGCAATTAAAAAGTGTTAAAAAGGTGACAAAGATGTGACTCCCCTGAAGAGGTGGGGGGGGGGTGAACTTTAAAATGTGGGCTGACAGTAAATTTTCGCATGAACATATAGGGAAAAACTCACATCCAAAATGATCTGAGCTGTGATCTTGAATTATTTATTCAGCAGTAAATAAAGTGTCTTAACAGCGTCCTCTTTGCAACATGAAAAACAAAACCATCATTCAAATTTTGAATAAATTATATATAGCACAGACCACCTGGAACATTCTCATAATAATCACTGAAGCTGTCACTGCACGTTTATATAGCTTCACACAACTATTTGAGCCATACAGTTCAACTCAAGCTCACTGACTCACCATTATAATCAATGAATCGGTCTACACTGCACAGTAAATCCCGTATTTACACTGTGTATTGCAGATTGATCACTATTATGTAAACATTCTAGTTGTGTTGCATGTTGTTTGAAGCAAAAGGAGTAAATCTAAAAGGCAATTTTTCACATTTAATTATTAATTGCAGGAGCCACCATCATAGTCTCACATTTTTTATGAATTGTGCAGCACAATTACAAATAGAACAAAAAGAAACAGATATGATAGGCTGCACTTTGTTTTGTGAAGGTGAACACTCACTGTATCATGTCCTCCTCCTTCTCTACTTTAGCAAATGTGGCCACTTTGTTCTTCAAAAGGTAGAGATGACCTGGACCTCCCTGGAGAATACAGAGAGCCAATTTACGCAGTGCAAAATAACATGTACATAAATACACCACATGGAGACTTGTGAAATAGCGAGATATGCAAATAATCACACACATATTTTTTCAAACCTGACAGAAGATGAGCATGTTCCAGATTTTGCAGCCTTTTCTGTAGGCGGTGAGTTTCTTTTCAATCTCCTCTGAAGAGCAGAGAGAAGAGAAGACAGATAGCAGAGAGGTGGAGAGAGAGGCAGCAAGGGAATCATATGAAATTACAGCCCAGCTTTTTCATAGTAAACAAACAGCAGGAGCAAACATCAGGCATACGCAAAAAAAAAAAATAATAATTTGGCCAATTAACGCGTACCTAGTATATCATCAAAGGTGGCATGCTCATGATCCTGTGGGCAGAAAACAGGGCATGAATTAATGAAGTTCTGCGACAGGAATTATCAGCTGGTAAATATTACATTGCATTTTTATTTGAACATAATTCAAGCATAATATAAGCACTACATCGCTAGCTCAGCATTACAAAGCCGCAATTCAAACAACGATGATTTACACTACTAAAACTTGCATGCGAGAGCTGACTGGTAGACATCATTAGCTGTGATTAACACGAGGGGCTTTATACTGGATAATCAAACTTTGATTCTCTTTGATCCCATGTATGACTGCATCATTAAATTATACTCACATAGAGAATGGGGATTATGGAGGGGTCGTCCCGACGGATGATGTTGGGAACGTATTCGGCCTTTGGTACTTTTGATGAAATTAGCTGTTCAAAAACAAGGATGAATAATACACACTCTTATTAATGAGCCCATCGATGATCAAACAGCTGCGCTACATGTAATGAGGATCTGGCGATGAGTTCATAAAAAGGCAGTTGGCTCGTGTCAAAATGGTTGAAAGATGCATGTACCATGATTTTGGGTGGGATGAAGTCATCGCCCTCACAAGCTGCTCTTTCCGACTCTCTCTCTTCCTCCCAGTCGACATCATCGCAGTCTTCTTCATCCAGATTGCCAGACGATGCCTGGAGGTCTCCACCTGGGGAAGAGGGTATATGCAGATACACAGAAACACAACACAAGCACATAAACAACCAATGAGATGTCAGGTCCTATCAACAAGCATTCTGTGGCTCACGTCTGAGAGGTTAGTCGTCCTAACATAACCTTTCTCGCTTGTTTATGAGAAGATCTTACACAACAGCAACACGTTTAGTGATATAGGAAAGCACACATATAGACAGCAGAGTACATCCATGGTAAACTGAGATTTTACACATACGCACAGGTGCTGAAGTGTGATGAACTGCACAATGTGCAAATCTTATGAAGCCTTTAAAGAAAATATCATATTCAGATTTTGTTTTACTTTTTTTTTTTATTTTAAGGACATCAGATTCCACCATTACAAATTGCATTGCCATAATACAAAAAATATTTAATCTATATTATATTAATATAATATTAATATTAAATTATTATAAAATTAATAAATAACATTTGGGGTTTTATTCAGTAAGGATGAATTAAATTGATTAAAATTGACAGTAAAGACACAATGTTACAGAAGATTTCTATTTTAAATAAATGTCATTCTTTTGAACTTTCTAATCCTCAAAGAATCCAGACAAATCACATTTTCCACAGAATATTAAACAGCACAACTATAATAATAATAAATGTTTCTTGAGCACCAAATCAGCATATTAGAATGATTTCTGAAGGTTCATGTGACACTGACACTCGAGTAATGGCATCATTATAGGAATAAATTACATTTTAAAATGTATTTAAATAGTAAACAGTTACTTTAAATTGCAATAATATTTCACAATACTAGCATTTTACTGTATTTTGGATCAAATAAATGCAGCATTGGTGAGCATAAGCAAATGAGACAGACAACAATATTTTAAAAATGTACCAAACATTTGAATGGTAGCATATTTAAAAATACAATCGTGATAATACCTCTTTTACTTCTTTTAAAGTTACTTTTAAGGCAAGTCAGTCTAACCTCTTTTCACTTCAATGGATAAAGACAGAAATCTCTGAATCTGTCTGTCAATGTTATGTTTAAACAAGGCAGAGATATCATCTTAACAGGCATCGTAAGATTAACCCATGTATGAGTGTTTTGTGTGAGTGACCAATCATGTTCATGTACTGAAATCAGAAAACGAGACAACATGTCTGTGTATGTGTGTGGACTCACTGTCTCTGGAGTCATGGAGAGAGTCAGGCTTGACGGGTGTGGGGTCACTCCAGGACCGGCTGAAACTCTTCGTATTCCGATCAGCAAATGCTAATAACGAAGCGGAGGAGGAAAGCATCACACGCACTGCTCTTCATCAGACACACACACACTCTAGGCTCTTGTCTGAGGTTGACATGTTTGAGGATTTCTCCGTTTTAGGCTGACTAGCTCTAAAAAATACTGTAACTGTATACTGTTATTGATAAGAGGGGAGGCAAATTATTCAGAAACTAAATCACATCGCTAGTTGTACATCAGACAAGAGCACCAAATGGTTTTGTTTTCATCCTTTTTACCAGATGCCTGAAGCATCTGTAACCCCTGAAAATAATTCATCTGACACCATGAATTATTGTCAAGCAATGGCATGTTTGCGTATTTACATTAAAAAAATTGCACAAATATACAGATGAAATCAGACAAACGTATTAACAACATACACACAACCATACATAAGCATTAACATACTCATTCACTCACTCACACAAACACACAGACATCTGCAAACAACTCACTCTGGGCCTTCACTCTCCTGCTGCCCACCATCCTCAGGTGTTTCCGGAAGTTCCTGGGATAGAAAGGATTTGCAGAAGCACAGTGGATTGGAAAAAAGGTATAAGACAAGAAGGGAAAAGCACAAGAAAAATGGGAGATGGAGAAAGAGGAGACAAAAATGGCAATCCGTTTATACATGGTAGTATTAGCATGGCTGATTATGGATGGGGATGAGTGTTTGAAGTTATACAACAAGCTCAGTGCACTCCAAACAAATCTCCAGTCTTCACAGTTCCTCTGTAATAAACAGGCATAAATAAACAGTTTGTCCCAGTCTGACACTGCTTCAGGCTTCAGAAACATAACATTTATTCATCTGTGGGTCTGTATTTCCAGATATTTTCATTACTGTATTCTCAAGCACACTGTCTGAGCTATTAGCTTGAAGTCACCATGAAATCCAAATTGACAATCCTTATTTACTATGGAATATTGCAGTGTTTATTATAAATTATTTATCAGTGCACATCATTATTTTTTTTAAAACCATACGCCCTCGTAATCTTTAATCAAAATAACTTCCTCTCCTCCTTGCAATTACATCGCTACTCTTCTCTGATGAAATTTTCACTGGCGTGAAATAGGGGCTGTAATTTCTTTCTTCCACCAACTTGTCACTCACATGAGAATGCAACAATTAGCAAACAACAATGATCCAACAAACCAATCAATTACTGGTGGACAAAATCAAGTCCCGCCCTACATTACGTCTTGTTCTAGAAGCCAGATATACATCACATCTATTTTATGCAGATTTCAAATGAACATAATAGAAAACTGATTTTTTTTTTTATCTGAATTTAGTATGTTTCAAGTATTTTTTCCACTAAAAGTTTTACAACTATAGAAGTAAACAGTATTTTTTGAATATGTTCATATTTACTTTTGAATGATGAACAAACATGAGAAATGACTCCTGTTTATTCTACATAAGACAGGTCACCACCAGCAAGGCCATCCTTTTGAGAGCACAGGTTCTCAAATACTACTCTATACTTAAAAAAAAAAAAAAAAAAAAGGATAAGGTTTTTTTTTTTCCTTGCACTGGTAACCAAAACCATTTGATTTTGTGTGATGTTATATCTATGTAGATGAATATCAGTATAAACACTCTATTAGCCAGGGAAACAGAGAAAATGACTTTGAACCTTAAAGGGATAGTTCACCCAAAAATGAAAATGACCCCATGATTTACTCACCCTCAAGCCATCCTAGGTGTATATAACTTTCTTCAAACAGAGTTATATTAAAAAATGTCTTGCCTCTTCCAATGGCAGTGAATGGGGTTCAAGATTTTGAAGCCCAAAAAACTGCATCCATACATCATAAAAAGTGCTCCACGCGGCTTGGGGGGATTAAAAAAGGCTTTCTGAAGTGGATCGATGCTTTTGTGTAACAAAAATATCCTTATTTAAAACTTTATAAATAAACGTTATACTTTAGCTTCTGCTAACTGTCGTATGCACATTCACGAGAGAGTGGCATATCTCTGTGGCACAGATTAATATGCTAATCTCGCAAGAACCAAGTTTTGTTTACAGCAAAGAAAAAACAGTCTCCTCTTAATTTATATCAAAATCCTCTTACATTTTTCTTTACAAGTCCTCGTTTTGTACTTTTAATTTGTGACCGGAGTTTTGTTTTGTTTTCTCCTCTGCGTTTGTCTACATCCTACATCTTCCGCTGGAACGCCACTCTCTCATGAATGCGAGTACAACGTGAGTTATTGGAAGCTAGAGAACACGGTTTGTAAAGTTATAAAGATGGATATTTTTCCTACACAAACACATCAATTCACTTTAGAAGGCAATTATTAACCCCCCGGAGCCGCGTGGAGTACTTTTTATAATGTATCTTCAAAATCAGCCTTCAAAACCTTAAACCCCTTTCACTGCCATTATAAAGCTTGGAAGAGCCAGGACATTTTTTTATGTAATTTTGATTGTATTTGTCTGAAAGAAGAAAGTCATATACACCTAGGATGGCTTGAGGGTGAGTAAATCATGGGGTAATTTTCATTTTTGGGTGAACTATCCCTTTAAATTTCACTTATAGGTAGGTGTTTCACTGCTGCTAAAGCATATCACAGTAAAACTGGCAAACAATTTGTATAATCTTGTAGAAAGTACAAAAAATGCTATCACTGTGCTTCACCAAATCATTAAGAATTTGAATAATCTTCTAAAAAGTGCAAAAATGCTTTCATTTTATGTACTAATTCATTACTGCAGTTTCAAACCAGAAATACCAGAAAATCAGTCACAGAAAATTGACCACTACAAACATCCTCATCAGAGAATGAAAGCAAGTTCAGTTGACCCACTCTTTCAACTGACAGCCTCTCTCCTCTCGTTAGCACTCAACACTTGTTCTCCACGCATCATGTCACCATGGTTACACTGTAGTGTAGTATAGTAGGAGAGTGTGCTGTGGAGAGGTGGGTGGTCTTTCCTCATTTGCCAACAAATAATAGAGCAGCTCACACAGTCAATGCAGAGCCTTTAAAATAAATGAGAGCTGGGCTAGGGATGAAATTATGAGGCAATGGCTTTTACAAAATGCAAAATCCAAAACTGATGGCCACAGTGTCATATTTCCCACAGTCAATATCTTACCGTTAGCATTTTTTCTGCAGGCATAATGCAGTTGCACAACACCACAATATTAGAAAGCAGCACTGCTGCCTAAGTTAGTTAAATATACTGTGAGAAAACGAATCTTCCTGCAGTACAGTGATGCATAGCAGAGGACATTTTTTACAGTATGTAGCCGCCATGAGCCTCTAATCAAATCCACCAACGTGAACATTTTACAAAAGAGAAGTGGGCTTTTTTTAATATCGCTTTTATATTTGAGATGCTTACAAAGAGCACGTTGACAATGCATCTGTATAGTTGTCAGACCTGCTTTTCTCCTTATGTCCGTCTTGCTGACATGCTTCTAAACTGCTGTCAAAGTCAATGTGCCGGCTGACAAAGAAGGAGTGCAGATCTTCATCCAGTTTCAAAAATAGAAGTGCATATCAAGAGAACTATGTCTTTTCAGCAGGCCATTTTTAATTAAACGCTCTAATGATCTTAATCCTCATTTGTGAGCGTGCTGAAAATAGAGCGATAAGTCAGATCACCAGAGTGTGACATGTTGATCCTCACAGAGATATATATATAGCCTATATATTTGTTCCTTTTTATGCAAAGAATAAAATATCACATATTTCTTAAGAAGCACAGCCATTTAATGGCTACATCAGAAACAGCTTCTATGAAACAACTCATCAGAAGATCTAGTGCATGTTCCACTGTTTCCATCAGATAAAGAAACTCAGCATAATCCAAAATACTATGAGCTTCAAGAGATAGTTCACTCAAAAATTCAAAGTCTTTTATTATTAGTTCCATGCTCAGGGAACAGACCTGTAGATACTGGTTTTTAGAAACATCTTGGCCACTTCAAAATAATTAAAGTGAACGAGAACTGTCAAGTTCCCAAGTCACCATAAAAAAAATATCTGAAAAGTAGTCAAAATGACTCATTCACTTTATTTCAGATCTTTATTCAAGTTGTTCAATGAACATCTTGACATATGCTCTACCTCTCTTGGGTGCATTCGTGAGAAGTACAGCTATCTGATTTGTGAATTAATCATTCATTTGAATCATCTGATGCTATTCACAAAACTAAAATGATTTGTTCACTAATCAGACAGGTCCAATCCAACTGTGCAGTTAACTTACTGACTCAGTTATTCATAGTTGAAGCAAGTTAACAGGTCACTGGAGAGGAAGATTATTAGTAAATAAATCAACTTAAATGTTGGTATGTTTGTCACACAAAGCTGTTTATAATGCTTCAAAAACAGCACACAAGTCATATGGAAATAAATGGATTGTGATTCAATGTAATTGCATTGCACATTAGTTCTCTTTAGCAATTCAGAATCATGTTGAAAGAAGTTTTTGATGATCTGCCAGCAGACCAATTAGGATTTACCGGTGAACAAGTGTTTTTAAATATGTAAGCCAATTCGGCCTGGCGTAATGAGATTTGCTGTTGAGTTATTCATGGTGTTAGTGCTGCGTGACTCTAGACCGATAAGTGAAACTCTGAAAGTGTTCAGTTGTCAGCTGTATCGACTAACACACTCCAGGCACCGCACCTTTGGTTATTCGATTGGCCTATTGAACCAAGCAGCCAAACACAGACAGACACACACACATAAATATACACAAATGCTTTGTGTACGGGTCAAGGTTTTACCTTCATTCAAAGGCAGTAAAACCTGAAATCGCTGAGACCACAAAATGGCTTAATCAACATACATTTGTGTGAGTGTTAGGTGTCGAGGTCAGAAATATCAATGGCTCTGTTAAAATAAATAAATAAACACCCACTATGATAGAAAAATAAACGTGTCACCTCTGCCCCAGACAATAAGCCTACCCAGTAGAGTCTAAAAAAAAGTTAGTTTCTTGGTAACACATTTATTTAATAAATGAACAAAAAAAGGAAATTTTTGCTAGTGTTACAACATTAAATGAATAGCATATTGTTAGTCAGAAAGTTAGAAAATAGCAGTTAGAAATGTTAAGAAAATATATTTTTTTTTCTCCACTGACCCCTTAGTTTAAATCTAAAGAAGCTGGTTTCTGCTTCAGAGTAAAAATAAATAAATACATAAATATTGTGACTTCATTTTTATAATTGCAACTTTATTTCCTGTAATTGTGACTACACACTACCATTCACAATTTTGGTGTCGGAATGTTTAATGTTTTTGAAATAATTCTCTTATACAGACCAAAGCTGCATTTATTTGATCAAAAATACAGTAAAACAGTAATATTGCGAAATATTATGATTAATTCCATTTTAATATATTTTAATGTTCAATTTATTCCTGTGATTGGCAATCCTTCCTCTAGTCTTCAGTGTCACATGATCCTGCAAAAATCATTCTAGTACAGGTGCATCTCAATAAATTAGAATGTCGTGGAAAAGTTCATTTATTTCAGTAATTCAACTCAAATTGTGAAACTCTGAGTTTCACAATTTGAGCTGAAATAAATGAACTTTTCCACGACATTCTAATTTATTGAGATGCACCTGTATGCTGACTTGGGCTTTAAGAATCTTTTTTTTCTGTTGAAAAATCATTGTTTAATATTTAATGGAAGCTGCAACACATTTTTTTCCAGGATCCACTGATGAAAGTAAAGTTTAAAAGAATGCATTATTTTAAGGTTTTGTAAAGATATTAATTTCTTAAAAATTATAAAATAAAATCTTACTGGCACCAACATTCTGAATGGAAGTCTATATCTAACAATTGTGACTATTTCTTATCTTAAACTTTATCTCACAATAACCACCTTTATTGTTTACTCTGAAGTGGAAACCGGCTTTTGTAGAAATCTGTGGGTTTCGATCAATAAACTGCTGCTGGCTTTCTGCTTGGTAACCCTAGAATCATGACTCCACAGGGAAGTGTGCCATGAACGAAAAGCAGATCCTCATGTGTAGTGTGCAGGATTGGAGTGAGGACTTTAAAGGCAGAGTAAGCGATTTCTGGTAGCCAATGTTGATATTTGAAATCACCAAAACAAACACGCCCCTACCCCAAAAGGGTCTTGCCCCTATTTTGATAGCTCCGCCCCACATATACGTATGCAACCCAGGCAACCATTAATTCTGTGAAACAAAGCAAAACCAATGTTACACCATGTCTACGGACGTGAGCGGCGCGGCAAGGAAACTGCTGCCGGGTTTTATTTATGACGTGCTGACACAAATTTCAAATGGTTTTCAACGGTCGTTTGATCGCGTCCAGTGTAGGCAGACTTTAGCTGTTGTAGACACAGTGTTACTCACCTATTGAGAAGAAACAAAGCAACCTCGACGTCCGATCGCAGGCCTCCGCTCCTTGAGTTCTCTCCAGCGCTGGAAAGCTGATCCGATATTTACACGGGTCCTACTTCTTGCCTTATCCTTCCGCAGACGTTTTCCTCTTTTGTTTTTTATCCACCATCTCTATCTTTCTGTCGCTCGGCTCGGCTAATGTCCGTCCCATGCACTGAACGCGCTCTCCTCCACATCACGAGTAGACACGCCCCTTATTGCTGATTGGCTACAAGTTTGCTTTGCTATTCGGCCCGATTTAGTTTTCTAAAGTGTTTTTGAAAAATCACATACCCTGCCTTTAAAGATTCTGAGGGGATACACACACCATAATTCTACACTAACACAGGACAACACAAAACACAAACACCATCTCTCCACTGTCTCGTTCTACATGTGTGTGTTGAGGGAAGGGCTGTGACACAGGGCACGGGGCATTAGACAGTACCTCTCCATCAATGCGGTGGCCTCTTGCTCTCTTTTCCTCCTCTTTCTCTCTGCGATTCCACGGAATGCCCTGCTGGGACCGGTCACAGTGTTACAGGTTGTGGGTGTAGGTGTGTGTGCACAGAGAGCAGTGCGCGGGGAAAAAATCTAGAGTGGCTAGGACGGTTCAAACCACAACAGGTGATCACCACCCACAGGTCAACGGGACACTACAGGCACGTACACACACTAAACACTACGACCACAGTGAAGTCAAGTGTAACAGACACTCAGTCACCAACCAGCACAGAGGATGAATTCACAGAAACCTATAACATCTTTGTGGGAGTGGTTATCATATCTGCTGTGCATCTATTGTTTTTCACAGGGTGACAGAAGGTACAGCCATCATTACTGACAGCTGATGTTAAATCAAACCCCTGTCCTCAGCAGATGAGGTTAATGACAGCCCAGAAGCTACGTTCAGACAGTGTGTGTGTGTGCATGTAATTGCATGTCGATGCATCCTGAAATCCTTCAGAGCCTTGACAGACTGGCGACGGTCTTGGAACACTGCGTGATGAGTGACTTTTCTGGGCTATATTCGGGCTATATTTATATATTTCATGTGCAATATTCAACACAGTGATGGCAGCAATTACCATATTCAATGGCCAGTCTACCATTTTGTCATATTTTTTAAAATATACCTTGCATTATAGTCAAAACACAAGCTCGGTTCCAAAATCTAGTCAACTGTCTACCTAGATCTTATTTTAGGAAATCGTAGGCAGACTCCTGACATGAAGGTTATTCCTAAAGGTAGGTAGATAAATTTTTCTGCTCTCTTACACCTTGTTTGTAAGATACAGTTTAAGACAGCATTGCAAATGGAGATTTTGACGATAGTTTATTCAATATCAAAACTTCATAATTGTATTATTTTATGTAATTAAAAATGTATGTTATTTTTATTTGTGTGCTCCAGGTGATTTAGACACTACAGTATCATTTTTGTAACTTAGCATGCATGAAAAGGTTTTATGTAATGGTGTTATTTTGCATTTCTTTCAAACATACAGTATTTACAATAAATGAGAAAAACGTAGTATGCTAGTATGGTATTTTGAATTCAAACTTAGTCAAGTTCACCTGTACTTGAGCTAAAGCATCAACATACTGCGGTCTGATTCCTGTCCTTTTATTTTTACTATTAAAAATGCTTTTCAACAGGAGTTGAGTCTCCTGTGAGCTTTAAGTGCCATCTATGTGGCATTCAGAGTTGCCTATGAAGAACGTTCCAGATCAGTCACTTACGAGCAAGCCAGTAAATCTCAATAAATCTCAGTAAATCAAGCCAGTCGGTTTTGGAATAGAGCTTTTGTAACTAAAACCCAGAAAACTTCAAAGGTCAAGTCATCATAGTAGTACAACAAACAGGCAGTTCTTGAAACGTGATTAGTGACACCGGTCCAAATGAATCACACTTGGTATATCGTGAGCAGTATATGTGCTGTGTGAGACGGAGTTCCTTCATAACTTCAAACACTCTGTCTAATGCTGGTGGAGTGAGAGTTAACACAGGACAGGAGAGGCAGCAGCACAGAGGAGCAGAGGGTGGGGATGGAGTGATATGTTGAGTTTTTAAAACAGTGGGCTAATGAGCAAGGTATACTCACGATATTCTTTGGAGCCAAGGAAAAATGCATAATAAAGAAGATAAAAAGAGGAAAGAGAGAGCAAGTGCTTTAACCATCACAAGAAAACACATGAAAAGCAAGTAAAAAGGTAAGGTATGCAGGAAATACAGTGTTTTTCAAATATAAACACTGGATCGGGTCTTATGAAAGGATCACCAAACGCTTTATCACTACCTATTACAGTCAATTATCACAAAAAGTGGCAGCTCTACAGCCGACCACAGGATAAGACACTGACATTTCACACAAATTGAAAGGATTCTGAAGTGAAAGTGTCAATTAGACCCAGCAAAAAGGGGAATTAATAAGTCAGAAGAGAAAGTGAATTAAAGGGATAGTTCACCCAAAAATGAAAAGTTGATGTTTATCTGCTTACGCCCAGGGCATCCAAAATGTAGGTGACTTTGTTTCTTCAGTAGAACACAAACAAAGATTTTTAACTCAAACCATTGCAGTCTGTCAGTCATATAAAGGTAAGTGAATGGGAATCACGGCTTTGAGAGTCAAAAAAACATACACAAACAAAACCAAATTAAACCCTGCGGCTCGTGACGATACATTGATGTGTAAAGACACGAAACGATCGGTCTGTGCAAGAAACTGTACAGTATTTATATATTTTAGACGTGACGCGTCTTCTTCTTCTTCTTGCTTTATGGCAGATCGCAGATAGCCAAAGTATAGCAAAAGAGATAGCAAAGTATTCATAGACAGAAAGAGGGATACAGTGTGAGGTGAAAGCCAAGGAGAACTGACACCAGATGATGAGGTGGGAGGGCACAGTGAGGTTGAGGGGGAGACAACAACCATGTCGGCTGGAGGGAGGAGGACTGC
>NW_015648536.1:296253-305775 GCF_001515625.1 Sinocyclocheilus rhinocerous
GGGGGGGTCTCAGCCAGTGGGCTCTGTGATTAAGACTTCTGCCCGACAGGTGATAATTAAGCAGTCAGGCTGAGCGAGAGCATCTGTGCACGGAGAATAATGAAGCCTGAAATCACTCAAAAAAGAAAAAGAAAAAAAAGGAAGATAGGAAACAGGAAGGAACAGAGGAACGTAAGAGAACAAAGAAGGTAAAGAGAAAGAGGAGGGGACACAGGAATGGAAAGAACAGGAAAATGGTAAAGACAAAGTGAAACAGGAAGGGGATGAAAAAGAAGAAAGGGAAGAGAAAAAAGGGAAAGTAGAAGGGGAAAAGAAAATGAAGAAGACAAAGAGATAGAGAAAGGGAAAAAAGAAACGGAAAGAAAATGAGGAGGAGAAAGAGGAAATGGAAAATAAAGGAGAAAATAAAGAGGAAAAGGAAGTAAGCAAAGAGCAAGAAGAAGGAAACAGAAATGGAAATGTAGAAAGAAAGATGAAGAGACAAAGGAAAAGAAAGAGGAAGTGAAAAAAGAAGGGGAAGAAAGAGAAAAAGGCAAAGAAAGAGGCAATGAGAATGAGGCAATGATAAAGAGGAAAGGAAACATAAATGGAAAGAGAAGAATGAAGAGACAAAGGAACAAAAACTGAAATAAAAAGAAAGGGAGAAAAGAGGAAGAAACAAAAGCCAGAGCAAGTTAGGAAGGTAAAGAAGGTAAAAAGAGGACCAGGAAAAGGAAAGAAAGAAAGAAAGAAAGAAAGAAAGAAAGAAAGAAGTGAAATAGAATACCTCCTGTCCTCCCACATGCATGAGTCAGGATAGTTACAAGTCTGCTTCATAGACCAACCCCACTCAAGCGGAAGCAGCAGGTTTGATGCAATGAATTCCCATGTTTACTCACGCTTGCATGGTGGTGGTCGCAGTCTGGAAGCTAAACATGTTCTCTTTAGGGAACCAGCTGTTCGTGTGATCCTCTGCAAACAAAAAGAGATAGCCTAAGCAAAGGTAACAGGTACGGTGTAAATCTCACAATGATTTAACCAATAATCCACCATTCAGTGATGGTGATCGTCTCCTTACCTCGATCTTCAGAGGACACACGGTCCTCACTGTACATCCTCTCTAGCTTCTTGTGCTGTTTGCCACCACCGTGAGGTGACGTCTCAAGATCTAGAGAGCGCTGGCTCTGGCAGTGTGGCCGAATGCAGTCCACACAATCCGGCGTGCAATCCTCCCTTGACCTGCTCCGCCTCGACCCCCAGTCCCGGATGTTATGGGCGCTCCCTGAGCTCTGCAAAGGTTGTGTCAGAGGTGCATGGCTGTAGTGATGCTGGTGGGTAGGGCCGTTGTTTCCACGATGGTGGCTTCCTCGATGATGGCTGCCACGTAAACTGGAGGGAGCATTGGTTCTTGGCGGTTCTGTGGTCCTCTTCAGCACCTCTAGCTCCAGGCACTCCTTGCTTCCCTGGCCTCCAAGCATATCTCGCTCCCTAGTAATGGTGTAGACGCGAGCTGGCTTCAAAGAGCTCTCTACACACCTTTGATGATGCTGGTCCTCAGAAGAAAGGCTGCGTTCTATGGAGAGACGACACTTGGAACTGGTAGGAAGGGGTGCAGACTGGCTGCCTGGCTGAACCTCTTCTTGACTGGGCTTGACTATGAGAGTGTGTTGGGAGTATGGCTGGAGGCTGTTATTGTTGTTCAGTCGGCTGATGTCTGGGGAGTCTGTGTCTTGACCAATGAAGGTGTCAGATAGCAAGTGATCTGGAGTGAGAGACAGAAAGAGACCAAGAAAAACAGATTTTTCATCGTCTTGTCTCGGCAAAGCAACAGGTGCCAATCAAGCTCTCCTGTAATGATCAATTAAAGGATGACTGGATGAGTGGACAGAAGTGGAATTAATGTTGAAACTGAAGGATGATGCTTTCTTATGGCAAGTACTAATACATTCATGCACTTCACAAGGCAAACAGGAGGAGAAAAAAGACTTCAGGACAAATGAAGATAGGGCATGAGGTGGAATGGACCTAACCTGATCCGTTGCGGTTCTCAGGGTGCGTGTGAGAAAGGTACTCTCCAAATGCTCGAGCTGCTCTGCAGAGACACAAACAGGAGACCAAATCAAAGAATGGAGATAGAACTCTCTGTCTTGATGTACTTTCACATGCTACTGCTTTTAGTTCTCAGTAGTCATTCTGAATCTAGTTGTTGAGTCTGATGTCATGCATCACAGTTTCCAGGTCCAAATGCTCTTTCGATCTCAAAGCAAATAACAAATGGTGCTACTATAAAGTTACAGACAGTGTGATGTGGTGCTACCGAAAAATCCACTTAACCTATACTAAAATCTCAGCTGGTCAGATTCATATTTTCTGAATTATTAAAATACTGGTGCCAGGAGAATGCAGTGTACATGGTTCAGTGCTCATAAATGGCTGCTGAGATAGTATTCTCACTTGAAATGGCACAGAAGCTTGGACCTGGAAATAGTATTCAGTACATCACGTCTTAACAAGCAGATAATTTTTCATGATAATATTGCAAACAGCTTCCATATTTCATATCCATATCAGTGGAATTCTCTGTCCTAAAGTGTTACACAGATTTACAGACCACTAACTTGATAATGTAATTTTAGATATTGCCCTTGGCCACCGACGTGATTGAGTGATTTATGGTTTCGCATTTAATTATAATGTCCGCTTTATAATTCGACTCACCGGAACACTGTGTGAGATGTGCAGTCAAGACTAAATACTGTTTTTTCCTCTTCATAAAACATAAGACTACAGGTCTAACTCAGTCTATTTCCCATATCCAAACACCTCACAAGTGAAAATGAGAAACATTAGCAGATAATGTCACAAGATGTGGCTCTAATTTAAACTGGGATACCACACCTGCAGATGCTTCCAGAAAAATGCAGAATTTCTCCACATCCCATAACTTGTCTGAGCAACGAGGTGTAAAGCACTGAATGAAATCTAGATACAACCGGCTTCCAGTATGAGGTCACTCAGCTGCTCTGGCACAAGAACATGGCCCCCTTATGACTTGCTATATAAAGAGAGGGAGAGATAGCTCAGGAAGCATAGAAAGGAAGATTGGTTGGTTATAAAGAAGGAAAAAGGAAACAGCTTTATTAGTAGAACCGTGTGTTCTCAACAATAAAATACATGTATCAAAGAACTCTTTGTGCTACATTGCCATACCTTTCCTCTGATTTAACCAACAGGATGACCTTCATGCAATGTCTGAAAAAAAAAAAAAAAAAAAAAATGGCTTCCAAAATTCTGAAGTCCATTGAAAAAAAATAAAAAATAGAAAGGATGCATTTGCACTCCCGATGGCTCTTATAATTAGCATACCCACCTGATTTATACAAATCATTAATGCATTCGAAGAGCTGCTACATTCCATTATCAAATGCATCACTCCACCTCTTAACCATGGGAAAGACTTACACAGCATTCCCCTCCTGTGTGGCACAGCGAGAACACAACTAATGTAGCCTAATTACTCGCATATGCTGGGGGAGTAAACCAACTACCATGTACAAATGAAAAATAGCACCAAACCTGTTTCACTCTCCTTGCCTTTAATTTAGTTCCCAGCTAATGATGCCTTCCCACACAAGCTCACTAAATATGTAGATTCTAACATGCATAAATACACTGAAGCTCACCTCTATCCCTGCACCCTTGAGAAACATGGAAGCTACACAAATGCACCTAGATGCACGCGGTGAACTGACAAACACCTCCACAAGCACACAAACCCATAATCAGCACGCTATTGGCAAATTGTGCAGTCTCTGCACTTCTCTAGAGATGCTGGGAAATGGGATGGTTCTGTTGTTGGAGTAGCCATGCTTTCCTGCAACGACACTTTGAATAATTAAATAGTAGCCAGCATGTGCATCCCTCTCTCTCCTCACTCAACAAACTCTTCTAACAGATGGGAAGAGTGGTGCAGAGTGGAATCATTCAATCACTTTCTCATCATTCTTCTCACTGTCTCACTCCACAGTGCCTGGAGTAAAAACAAGCTAAGTGTTTTAACGTGATCGGACGAGAGGTCAGGGGTGAACTAGAACTAAAAGAGAGCACAGAGTTTGTGTTATGATTTTACTGACTTGGTTAACTTGAAATGGACTCTGTGGTGCTCTTAAAGAGCAGGTCATATGGGTTTTTGAAGAATATCTCTTTTGCAGTTTATAACGTAGCTATCCTTAAATGAAAACAATCTGCAAAGTTGTTAATCAAAAAAGTGCATGATAAATAAAGATATTGTCTCTCAAAAGAGAGAGCCGATTCTGAATCGCCTTAACGAGTCGTCACATTTTCGAATCTTTTGCCTGTTTGCCTGTATACGTCACTGGGTAACACATTTGCATAATCCCCCCCTGCCCGCGAGTCTGACCTGCCCACAAACACTTCCACTAGTTAGTGTGTTTACATCATGTTGAGAAGACGCTGTGTTCAAGGATACCACAGAAATACAATTCGAACCTTTTGTTGTGTGCTCATCATTTTACCAAGGACTGCTTCTCTAATCTTGGTTTTTATCTTTGTTGGCTTCTAATTGTCTTAATTTGGACTAACAAGCTCTCCGAACCACAACCTGTAAGTACAATTGATACGTTATGTGTGCATTTTCAATTGAGTGTTTAAAATATCAAGTTTTTTGCTAATATGTGATGTATACCTAGTGCAGGCTTAGGTTTCCAGGTAAAGCACGAGATTACTGTCTTACTGAAGTAGTTCTGATAATTCGCTGTGAACTCACTATTTCCTAAGAATGTGTCGATTAATGTAGACTGACGTTGTTCTAATTACTTTGTTTAATAATAAAGAATGTAGTGTAGCACACAGACTTTATAATTATTGCGAAATTGCTGTTCATTTTGCTGCACCGACAGATATAGGGTTAATGCGGACGAGACGAGTGAGTTAGTTAGGCTGGTGCGCCTGTGATACAGCTGTTCTGCGTTCTGATTAAAAGTTAAGACACAGCGTCTTTTGTCTGTCGTTCTTCAAACATTACAGTAGACATATTTTGGTTTACAAACTGTATTGTTTCATCAGTTAGTTACGTTAGCACTAACGTATCCACCATTATTGTTTTAAGTGTTTAACGTTACAGTTTAGCAGCTAATCTTTAGCTGTGCCAATCAGAGCAGAGTAGGCTTATGGAAGGGAGGGGTTTGCTCCGAAATTGCTTAGAACGAATCGTTTCAAAATCATTGGCAAATTACTCTAATATTAAATGTATATTCTGAGAAAATTACAATGTTTTCTGACCTTAGATGCATTTAAACCTGTTGTAGGGGACTCCCAACACAATATTAGGACACTTTAAAATACCATATGACCTGCTCTTTAAAATAACACGTCTAGTCAGTGAGGAGATGTGTGGTCAGGCAGATAGCAGGAGAAATGGGACGGGGCCTTGGGCAGCAGAGAAGGAAGTACAACGCAGAAGGCTGCTGGGAAAAAGTTCCCTGCTAGGACACAAATAATTTTCAATGAGATTGCTGGGCGGAACTCAGAGAGGGAGCAATCCTGTAAAACTGCTGTGAATGTGAAACAGATAAGTGAAGTGGGTGTCTGCGGGCAATGTGCCAAAATTTGAAGCTTAAATGGGCTGTCCTAGTAGAAACTTTGTATATTTACATCAAATTTAGTTTTGAAAGCTGGTGTTGTTAAAAATCGGGTCCTTCCTTAAAACCGGGCCCTCATCAACTATTAATTAAAGGGATAGTTCATCCAAAAATAAAAAAAATATCCCATAATTTACTCACCCCCATCCATGACTTTCTTCTTTCAGAGGAATACAATTGGAGTTATATTAAAAAATGTCTCGACTCTTCCAAGCTTTATAATGGCAGTGAATGGCTGTAATTTCTAGCTTCCGCTAACTGTTGTACATGTGTACACAAGAGAGTGGCGTGAAAGAGTGACACCACTCTTTCGTGAACGTACGTATGAGTTAGCAGAAGCTAGAATTTATGGTTTATAAAGTTTTAAATATGGATATTTTTCTTGCACAAATGCATTGATTTGCTTCAGGAGGCCTTTATTAACCCCCCGGAGCCGTGTGGAGCACTTTTTATGATGTAGGCCTATTTATGCACTTTATTAGACTTCTATTGGACTATTGAATATCAACAACCATTCACTGCCATTATAAAGCTTGGAAGAGCCAGGACATTTTTTAATATAACTCAGACGGTATTCATCTAAAAGAATAAAGTCTTATACACCTAGGATGTCTTGAGGGTGAGCAAATCATGGGTTAATTTTCATTTTTGGGTGAACTATCCCTTTAGTTTTACAAACTACACACAAACAACATTCATTTAAAATATGTAGGCTATATGGCTGCTTATACTATACAGTTCATAAAATTGGACAAAGTAATATATTTCTATATACAATATATTACTTTTAATAAATAATGATAACATTATTAATAAGAAATAATAATATAATTATTTATAATAAAAATATTAATAATAAAAAGTTATTACATCGTCATCATTAATACCTGGAATATTTGGATATTTAACATGTAATTATACTAAAATTGGTTGCGAATACATGTAGGGTAAGCGCAAAAGCATAGTGTATAAGCTAAGCTATCAGGCTAATCGGGTATCTTCATTCTATGCTAGCATGTAAGCTTACTAAAACACACATTAAATGGACATTATACTGTAACATAGTTCAAACTACATAATCATAATGTGATTTGGGGATTGTAATCAGGCACTAAAGAGAGCACTCTGTTCTCTGTGCCAACAGGATCACTTGGGGTCCTAATGGAGACCGGATTTCTCATTATACTGACCTGCTGTTCAAGTCAACCGGTCTTCCGGAAAACATCGCAGTACTGCCTATGGTTAGTCCATTCTGTGGCCGGGTCACGTTGGTCACTAGTTAAAGGAGACATATTATGCCCCTTTTTACAATATGTAATATTAGTCTCTGGTGTCCCCAGAATGTGTCTGTGAAGTTTCAGCTCAAAATACCCCACAGATCATTTATTATATCATTTTGAAAATGCCTATTTTGAGTGGAAGCAGAAACATGCTGTTTTTCGTGCCTGTCTCTTTAAATGCAAATGAGCTGCTGCTCCCCGCCCCCTTTTCCAGAATAGAGCTGCGCCATGGCATTAGAGTTCTGTTCTGTTCATGTTCTGCTCAAACTTTCGCCATGGCATTAGAACTGGTACCCCGTTGTCGCTTGCGAAATCAAAATGACGGTGCCGTGGGTGGAAATTTACAGATTAAGGGGCGGTAATATTATAATGAGATCCCTTTGCAACGTCACTAGGGGAGCGAAATCAGACGCACTCGTTTTTTTCAGACGCTTGCAGAAAAAAGGCTTACCAAAACAAAGTTACTGGGTTCATCTTTTTCACGTTTCCTTGGTTGGTAGATGCACCGGAGACCTGATTATAGCACTTAAAACCTGGAAAAGTCAGATTTTCATGATATGTCACCTTTAATGTAATGCTCAAATAACAAGAAATTGCAATGAATCTGCACAAAAGAGATGCCTCACAACTAACATTCAACATCAAATCTGCAACAAGTATAACAGTCACTGATGGTGCTAAAGATGAGCCAGGAAAAGACAGCATCCCTCATTTCCTCATTTATTGTGTTATAGCAATAGTTACTGGCACACATTCAAGCACTGTTCAATTATTTATTGTATATGGCTTGTTTCCAAGTATCAGGCCACCATGGGCCTCTCAGCTGGAGGTCCCTGACAGTCAGAGGACCCCCATCACTGACCCCGTTGGCTTGTTTTATAATCTATCCTTTGTTAAAGATGGTAACAAGGAGTAAAGCAGGGAAAGCGATACCGCATCCCACAGCTTCACAGCTGAACTGCTGAACCTCAAAAATGCCTGCGCTTGTCCACTCTCTGTAATTCATTTGCGCTTCTTTGAAATCCAATTGTTCTGCATTAATACCTTCTGCCTAAGAGCGGGGCACAACCAATTACCTAGGATAGTTTACTGTTCTTTTTTTTTAAACTGAACCGATTAAAAACAACAAAGCTACTCAGTTGGAGAGAATTAAGATATGAATAATAAATATTGGGAAGCACTAGGGTATGAGATGCCCAAATCTCTCACAATCTTATCGCCCCTCTCTCTCACACACACAGACTAGCCTTCACCTCATGCCAGTTTGTCTGATGGTGTAGTAGTGTGTACATCTGGGAGCATCTCTCATGTTTTCAGCCATGTGACAAAAATGGGGGAAGGGAGAACCCAAGGGAACTCAGAGAGAAGTGTTTTAACCGTATTAACTAAAGCAGATGCTTTAAACAAGACTGCTGGACGAAAGCCCCGTGGTGGTCCAGAAGAAGAGGCGGATGATTAGTGACTCAGATGAACAACATGAAGATACGAGCAGATGTAAAAACAATAACTGCCCCAACGTGGACTCAAATACACACTGGCATATAGATCGAAAGCGCGAGGCTTTACAAAGGCAGCATGGGTAATGGAGAGTGGAGATAACAAACCCTGGAGCTGTTCTTGCACTGCTGTTTTTTTAGGCGTCTGTTCACGCACAATCAGATCCAGGAATGACTGCTTTTGCCCTGGGTGACACTGACTTCAGCAGACCACTTTGGTGTGCTACACTAATTTAGTAAAAAGCAAGTACAATTTGTTCTTGAGTGCCTCAGCGCGCATTATCCAGAACATCCGTGTGTGACATGACCCCTTTCTCTCGCTTTTTTGCGTCCTCCTCCTCGTTCACTCGCTTACAAACTGTTCTTTTTGCTGATTTGATTTCTTAGTGTACCGTTCAGACCATCATCTCACACTGTCCTCACTGCCATCTAAGAGTTTTTGTCATTGACAGCTAGAATTTATGTAAGCTTGAACTAAACAGTGAGTCATATTCATTTTGAAAATGCTCAACATCTGCCATTGGCATTCAGCTTTTAAAATCTCCACATTAGAAATTCATTAACACTTAATGAGCAGGTCTCTAAATTAGTCGCACTAGCAAACATTTTAGCTCCAAATGGCAATCGACCAAAATGTCCCAGCTGATCCATTCCAAATGTTTGAGACCTTTTAGAACTCAAAACTCCCCCTGCAGTACAAAAAGGCCATTTATTGGAACTAAGCTGCAAAAGGGCTTGTTCAGAATGCTTCGGTGGGCAACTTGGCTTGCTCATTAGTAAAACAAGAGGAGAAGGGAGGATATTATTAGTCAGAAGAGGAAGATAAAGCACTAGGGATGCTCCGATCAGGATTTTTGCAGCCGATACTGAGTACCGATTTCTTGTCATGGTGATCGGCCGATACCTATGCCGATTCTGATGCTTCAAGCTTTATATAGATGCCTGGCACGAAGTTAACTTCCAGTCTGTGTTTGTTTATCAGTCTGGCTATGGCACCGGCTACAAACGCAGTGGCATTTATGATCACTGCTGGATCAAGCCGCTGCATTGTTTTTTTCCTGAGGTAATCCAAAGCTTCTTGAGGTGAATTCTGTCTTATTCCTCTCA
>NW_015648536.1:305929-321011 GCF_001515625.1 Sinocyclocheilus rhinocerous
CAGGATTTTTGCAGCCGATACTGAGTACCGATTTCTTGTCATGGTGATCGGCCGATACCTATGCCGATTCTGATGCTTCAAGCTTTATATAGATGCCTGGCACGAAGTTAACTTCCAGTCTGTGTTTGTTTATCAGTCTGGCTATGGCACCGGCTACAAACGCACAACTCACAAAAGACTATTTTTATCCAAGCAGCGCAGAGAGCCGCGTCAGAAACGTGCCGCGGTTGGCTGATAAACACAACGTCATAGCATTTCCACACTGGCGATGACATGACTGCGGCACCAAATCATTTATGTCTAGAACCTCCTGCTGGCAGAGAATTAATTAGCATTTTCAGTAAGTCCATCTGATTTATGCAGCAAACTTATTTTGCTTTTCGTATATCCACAGGTGCTGTGGATAATCCGCGGGTTGGGTAATAAAAAATGCATTCTGATTATTTGCGGGTGGATAAAATAAATCATAGCCGATCGATCGGAGCATCCCTATAAAGCACATTATTCCAGATGGTATAACTAACAAGCAAGATGTGGGGGAAGTTTGCCAAACTTGGTGCTGTTTCGGCCGTGGGGTAACCTCAACATCTGTGTAGAGCCTTCCAAAAAATCTCAATGTTAGAGTGACTAAGGTTTCTTTTAATAAGATCCCTAATCATATCAGTCCGACCATCACAGTTTGTGCTGTACGTTTCATTGGTTAGTCAACCTGTCAATGTCATGCAGGCTTTCTACAGAGGTGGACCAACTATATTAGACCCGACAGAAAATCTTAAGTCTGGAATTAAACATCTCACAAATGCACACATCATTCAAAAATAAATGTAAAAATGAGACTCAGTAACAAATCATTTTAATCACAAAACACTAAATTATAAGATGATGCTATAAAACCTTGACTAAAATTATCGAAGAAAATAAAAATATATGATAAACTTTGTAATAGTTATTTTATTTATTGGCTTTCTAATACAATAACTCCGTAAAACATTAGCAAAAAGACAGAAAAACAGCATGTGTCCCAGTCTGACCCTAAGAATCGTCACACACATATAAACATACGAGTTTTTGTATAATCTGGGCCTCCCTCCAGTACAACTGCAGGTGGTCTCAAGATTTAATTAGACATTTACATGTCAGCCTGTGAGACAACTGGGAAGCTTGTAGATATATAGCCTCTCACTGCATAGCTCTAATTGGCATCGGGCTGTCATTTTAGCGTGGTTCCCACTTTCTGTCCGTGTCTTTGGACGCAGGAGAAATTTGAACCTTTACACTCTAAAACTGGAAATAAAGAAAACCTCACAAGTAATGCTGTTGTCAAGTAGCCATATCCGGCTCCCACAAGGCCTATGTAGTGCAGTTCAGTCCATATCCAAACAGTCTATAGGCATCTTACACAACAGTAGCCCATCTGAGAAAGTCAACTAGGTTGAAGCAGCAGTAGAGACAGGGAGGAAACTCACTGGAAATGATCACGCTTGCCTCTTGTCCAGAGTATATTTCTCTGTTCAAAGCATAAAGCACATACTGAAGTGCTGCTCGGCTAAGTCTGAAGCTGTCAAGCATCACCCAGCTAAACAGATGAATTATAGAGGGAGGATGAATACAGCATGTGATCACACTGTCACTGTAATGCAGAGGGAGTCTCAAGGGCTGGTCAGAAGTTTGGTGACAGCTGATTCAGGAAAAACGCAGTGATGTCATGATGTGAATTCAGAAGGTTGTTAATGGTCATTTACAGCGTGTGGACAAATGAACGAGTGACTAACTGATTGACTCGGTGAGGAAGCCTTTCAAAGGCTCACAATCATGTTGGTTGGGTCCAATCACTTCACAAAACTCCAGATGACGTATATAAACAAATATACCAGACAAGTAAAAAGAACAAACAGTGTCAGTACAGTAGGCCTAATCTAGTGACTTCATGCCGACTGAGAAATTTGCCAGCTATGACTGAGAGTGACATAGTGTCATGGAAAATCAGCCTTATGAATATTTGCATTGTTTGATGAGCAAACAAAAACCAAAATGACAATGAAAATAAAACTGTACTGAATTTTAAGTATATTAATTTGGAAGTATAATTAATAAAAACATACAAAATAACATACAAAATAATAATAATCAAAAAATATTTTTTGTTTAAGCCTAATCACCAGGATACTGTAAACTGATGAATTCGGAAAATAGCATATGATGATAATAATAATAATAATAATAACAATAATAACAACAACAACAACAATAATAACAATTTTTATCGTCATCATCAACACCACCAGTATATCATCGTTATAACAAGGACAACAATAAAACAAAAGCAAAAACAACAACAAACGTATAATAAATGTTCACTACTGTTAGCTCAACATTAACTAAACTAAATGTTTTTATTCTTTCTGAGCAAACTAGTCCAAATAGTGTTGTCACGACAAAACACCATAAATAGCCTAATTAAATTTTCCTTAAAAAGCCCTTAGGAGTAGGCTAATTTAAGTCAAAATGTATTTTTTTGATACAAAGTTACTAGCAAGCTAGTTATGTAGCCTATACAAAGTGTCGTCAACTGCCCCATTACAGCCTAGCCCTCAGGAACTGTCACTGATACAGTAATGACAGATATTTATCTTAGTTTTACAGTCGTCAACCGCAAGGAAACTATGATATGAGGTGTGATGAGATGTGATAGTTTCGTGCATCAGCACATGAGCCTCCATGAGACGTGCTGCAGCGGCTGCAGAGACTCACCTAACTTTTGCGGCAACAGAAGAAATCGCATCATTCCTTAAATTCTTCTTCTTGGACACAGCAGTTCCCATGCTGCAGTGAAACCAGTGTGTAAAAGCAGCTCATTCCATTCTTCACATCTGCAATGGGGGAAAGACATGCACAATGCAAACAAATCATCAGCAGAGTAGAGATACGATCTCCTCCTCTTTCTTCTCACTGATTCAAACTGCTGCTCAGGGTCTGTGTCAGATGTTCCGTTTGCTCCTCGTGTTTAGGAACGCGACGTCCAGCTGAATTTCACTACGTGAAGTTTATGGTCTTTAGTGAGCGGAGTTTGAGCTAGTACGGCAATTAGGGATGGGCGTATCGATCCTAAGTATCGATATATCGATACTGACGCGAGTATCGAAAGTATCGATACTCAAACTAAAAATATCGATACTAAGGTGTGTTTTATTTGCAATGTGAAGAAAGGTGCGCTGCTAGTACGTCAGAATGTGCTCACGCGCAGCGCACTTGCACTCTCTCTCTCTCTTTCTCCTCAGTTTCTCATATTGATCTAGAATCTAGATAAAACGACAGTGGACATTAAGGAAACTAGTGCCATATAAGGGAGAAGTGGCTCAGCTTGTCATTTGGAGTCAGCTTAAAAGTGGACAAAAGAAACGAACTACGGGTACAGTGTGTTTATTTATGAAAGTCAGTTTCTGTATAGGCACATGGTATATCTTAAAATTTTGTATACAAAAAAACACATTTGGCGTCAGCTTAAAAGTGGACAAAAGAAACGAACTACGGGTAGGCCTACAGTGTGTTTATTTATGAAAGCCAGTTTCTGTATAGGCACATGGTATAGCTTACAATTTTGTACACACACACACACACACACACAAAACATACACTGGACATTTGCACCAGCGGCCTGTATTGCCCAAGAAAAAGATGCAGTTCATTAAACACAATTGACCCCAATAGCCATTGTGGGATTTTTAACAGAATTTAAGCAATTTGTAAAACAGCAAAAATGTAAAAGGTAAAAAAAAAATAAAAAAAAGTACTAATCCATTTTCCGACCAGCAGATAGGCTATTGTAAATAATAAAATGTGTAAAATTAGCAAAACATTTAAATCATACAACTTTCCTCAATAAATGACTATTTACCCCAACCTAGCAACTGTAAAAAAATAGTCATGACAGACAGTTAAAATTTACACTGAAAAAGGTGCTGGTGTTGGGTTTACCTTGAAACTAAAAATTGCTAGCAAATTTCACAAAAGAAATTGACAAAGAAACAGCAAATAACACATTAAACTTAATGTGAATATTTAAACAGAAAGTCTGAAACAGTACTTTCTTGTAAAAACTACTCAGATAATCCTTTTTTACAACTTTGAAAATATAGCGGCAAATGAACCGGAAGTCTTGCCCATAGGCTTACTTCCGCGTTGAAGAAAAAGGTGGATAAAAAGGTGGAGATGGTTCTTTAAAGAACCTTTGACTGAATGGTTCTTTGTGGAACCAAAAATGGTTCTTCTATGGTACCGCTGTGACGGAACCGACAAGTAAGACAGCTATTTGTTCTTGTTTATTTGTATAATCCTGATAACAGTGTAAAAGCCTGTCCTTCTTCTTCTTCACATTTCGGAAATAAAGAGCATAAGAACCCAGAGCTCCACTTGATGTCCATATCCCAAAAATCAGCCCCTTTTGGCCCTTCTGTCCAAGCTTCGCCCATCGCTGTGGATACAGCACCTGCAGGTACCTTTGCACACTCAACAAGGTGACAGAAAGCACACTACTGTAGAGGCTCCAGTAGACTACATAGGAAAATAACTTACACAGACCATGGCCAAAAACCCAGCCTTTCAGGAGGGCATAGATCCACACAGGCGCTGTGACGGAACCTTTTAAGAATCTTTATTTTTAAGAGTGTAGTCACAGTTCAAAAGCAAATAATTAATATTAGACTCAGAAAAGCTTTTGCTTTACAGCTTACTCAGTTTCATTCTGATGTTTAAGAATCTTTATTTTTAAGAGTGTAGGCACAGTTCAAAAGCAAATAATTAATATTAGACTCAGAAAAGCTTTTGCTTTACAGCTTACTCAGTTTCATTCTGATGTTGTTGTGGCTCGTCTGAATGCTGTTTTCTTCTGCATTGCAGCATTCGAGCTGAAAAAGCATGAAGAAAGGGGTTCACACAACTGTTGATAAAGAAAAGAGCCCCGGTTACATTGTTGCTGACATCTGATTCCCATGACACTGCCATTAAGACCAAGTTGTTGACCATACAGGGGGTGCTGAATATGAAGAAGGCCACTACGATTCTGACAGCCAGTTTTGTCAGCCTGTGACTTTTGAAGGAAGCTGACTGACTTATCCGTTGATGAAGTTGAAGGTAGAAGAACAACAGGCTGAAGAGAGGCACAACAAACATCACTAGATTCTCGACAAGTAAGACAAATAGTTTTTCTTGATTATTTCTATAATCCTGATGACACTCTAGAAGCCTGTCCTTCTTCTGCTTCACGTTTCGGAAATAAAGAGCATAAGAACCCAGAGCTCCACTTGATGTCCATATCCCAAAAATCAGCCCCTTTTGGCCCTTCTGTCCAAGCTTCGCCCATCGCTGTGGATACAGCACCTGCAGGTACCTTTGCACACTCAACAAGGTGACAGAAAGCACACTACTGTAGAGGCTCCAGTAGACTACATAGGAAAATAACTTACACAGACCATGGCCAAAAACCCAGCCTTTCAGGAGGGCATAGATCCACACAGGCAGAGAAATCAGACTCAATAGATCCGAGACAGCCAGACTCAGCATCAGTTTTGGGGTAAAACTGCCCTCCTTTAAATGTTGGGTGAGCATGACCAGCACCGCCATATTACCTGGTACACCCAGAGCACAGCACAATCCCAGAACAGTGCTGGATACAAGCTCCTCCACTGAGGTACGGGCAAACAGAGAGCTGTTAGAAAAGTTCTGGTACTCCATGGTCATCTGCCAGTTGCTGATGTGAATATGAAGATTGAGGTTTGTTCAGTAATAGTGAGGAAGTAGTTTCAGGAAGTGAACTTTAATCACAATTGTCGTCATGTGGAAAGATTTGCAAAAGTGTGAAAAAAAAAACAGTGCAGTTAAAAGTAAATGATTTGCATAGTTTTTTTTAAAAATGTCAATCTGGCAATATAAGGCTGTGCATGAATGCAGTGTTTGTTTTCATTTAAATAGCATTTCCTTCTAAAAATGTTAATGTATTAAAGTAATGTGTGTTTATAAGCTGTTAGCATGCTTGTTGTGGTTGAAGCTGTAACCTGACTGACCTTACACACAGAACACATTTCCTGTGGTAAGCAGCCACAGTAGCATATCTATGCACCCCCACATTCTGGAAATATCATTTCAACCAGAAAAGCCAAGAAACTAAAGATGCACAATATATCAGGTCAATATCGCCCATCATTAGTTATGAGTTATCAGATTAATTTTGCCATCACATAACAGCTAATTTTAACAGATGTGATTCTGTGATTGTGTAAAAGCATATAAAACAAAATAACATGCTTGTATATTTTGTTTCATTAGCATTATGTCTACAGTATTATAATTATGCAGTAGTTCCCCTTATGTAGTGCTTGTGCATGTCCCCCTTTTATGCTATGTATTACTGTTTGTGTGTTTTGTATTTAGATTTTCAGACATGAGTCGGCTTATCAGAGTGATAATATCCATAAATGAATCTGAATAAACTGTCTACAAAAGCAAAGGCAATGTCAATAACTGCTCATTTTAACGGCCTGTGTCTTCATGTTTTTACAAAACAATGACCTTCAACCTAATGTAAGCCTTATTCTTAAACGGCACACATCAATCCAAGGCCGTGGGGAAAAAAATGGTAAGAAATAAAATTTTGAACTGAGTTATCAGATTAATTTTGCCATCACATAACAGCTCATTTTAACAGATGTGATTGTGTAAAAGTATATAAAACAAAATAACATGCTTGTATATTTTGTTTCATTAGCATTATGTCTACAGTATTATAATTATGCAGTAGTTCCCCTTATGTAGTGCTTGTGCATGTCCCCCTTTTATGCTATGTATTACTGTTTGTGTGTTTTGTATTTAGATTTTCAGACATGAGTCGGCTTATCAGAGTGATAATATCCATAAATGAATCTGAATAAACTGTCTACAAAAGCAAAGGCAATGTCAATAACTGCTCATTTTAACGGCCTGTGTCTTCATGTTTTTACAAAACAATGACCTTCAACCTAATGTAAGCCTTATTCTTAAACGGCACACATCAATCCAAGGCCGTGGGGAAAAAAATGGTAAGAAATAAAATTTTGAACCTCTGGATGGGTTCTGTTCTGAGGTCAGGACAATGCTAAGATACAGTATATTCATGCAGAATTGCTTCCGCTGTTTCCTGCATTGTGCACAAGTGTAGTCTATACATCATGCTAATACATCCATCCAGAAGGCTGATGCAGTGATCTGATAGCTCCCTCTAGCACACAGAGAGCTGGAATCACTGGGAATGCAAAACAGGAACGTTCATCACCTTCTCTATAGGAGTACTGACTTATTTATTGCCTCAGATGATTTCATACATAAATGTGCCAGAGGACATTTCTAAGGCAGCGACTAACCACTTCACCTTCACTGATGCAGGAACTGGCATGACTGCTGTAGAAATAATTGTAGGGTATGGAGGAATATCATGTATGATATAGGCCTAAGTATGTTTTAACTATAGATTGCACAATATGCATAAGGAATACAGTTTATAAAAACGTTCCATAAAAAAAGAAAAATAAATAATAGCTTGAAATAACTGACAGTGAACCATTTCCCCCCTTTTTTGTTTACTATTCTTCTTTAAAGAAAGAAACTATTTGAAATGAAACTCAGCAGAATATGTGGTACTTTGTGAGTCTCTTCATTTTATTACTTTTTTTTGTGATCAAGTGTTTAATAATATTAATGATAATGCTATGATAATAATATAAATGATAATTTAGCAGTATAATTTGAGTTAAAAGGAACACATTTGAGGGTTTTGGTACATAAAATGTTGTGTGTGTGTGTGTGATTTACCACCCACATTATTTATTATTTATAATTTTATTTAATTTTTTTCTATTCATGTCTTCATCTGCTTCCTGTTTGGATGCTACCCAATTATTTGTCATTAAAATATGAATTTCAAAAACCTTCTCTTTTTTGCCATTTTTAGACTTAATAAAAATACTTAATAAAAATACAGTACATACAGTATTTAAATTTAGATCGGTGACGCTGATGCAAACACTCCACTTTGATGTGACTTGCAGCCCATACTGGTCTTGCTAAACAGCCTCCAGCGAGGCAAGCGGGCATGTTATGATTACTCCTGCGGTTTGTTGGGACGAAGTAATGAGATTCCGTTTTGGAATTGAGACAATTTCAAATTGAGGCCTTTGTTTCAGCAAATATTACATATTCCATGCAGCAGGTTGAAACAAAACACACACACACACAGAATGACAGAGAAAACGCTGTAAACAAGCTCAAATAAATTGGTGCCTGAAAGAGATGAGGTGTGGTGCGTTTTTCTGCAATAATGCAAAATTAATTTTCACTGTGTCAGAGATGTCTTTGGTTTACTGTTTGCTGAACTGATCAAATCCAAAGATAACTTAGTTAAAATGAGAGACCTAAATCAGATTACACCGCATACTTGTCTAAGTCCATCAACAGAATGGAGTGTGACTTTTACCATGACCTTCAAGAGCAGAGCATATACACTGCAGGAGACCTTCAGATGCAATATATCTTGGCATGCCAACTTAAAGACTTTCTTATTGAGCAAACACGATTGATATGCATGTCAATAACCATTTGAAGGGTGATCTGTTTGTTTGTTTTAACCTAATGAATACGTCCATGTGAATGGCTGGTGAGAAGCGCAAGGCGGGGCAAGCGGAGGAGCAATGGAACACATATAAAGACACGTGAGGAAAAGAGGACAGACAAGAAGTAGACAGATGGACATGGAAAGAGGTGAAGGGAGGAAAAGAGAGACTGATGAGACAGCTGGAGGATAAATGAAGAGAGAATGAGGGAAATAACGAGTAGCCCATTAATTGGATTTGTGATACGCTTAATTAAATCAGCCTTCTGTCCTGTTGTGGAGATACTGACAGATCAATGTCAGCATACATGTACAGTATGTGTCAAAAGTTTGGACACCCCTTACTGAATGTTGCTCATGACCTTTAGGTCCTTTTTATTTTTTACTAAAGGCTTATGCTGTAATACTTAAAATTAGTTTTACTTTATTTTTTATCAAAGAGTGAGAGAAGAAAATCCATGCAGGAAACTCATTTAATCCATTTTTGGACATTTATGCTAAATTGTCACTGTTATTTTACTGTTGGTGTGGAAAAGCAAACAAACATGGTTCAACTCAGTTTATTACCATAAACCGTTACAATAGCCAATTGAGGAAATATTAGACTCATTCTTTTTCTGTTCTTCAGTCAAACAGCCATATCAAGTAGAGAGTGCTTGAGGAATCGGCATCATCAAAGTCTTAGTATCCAACCGAATTTTGCAAATCAAATCATCTAGAACATTTTTTTCAATCAACAGTAAACAAGAAGCTCATTTTATCTCCCCCAAGATCTTGGTAAAAATATCCTCACTCTAATTTTCACACTCTTTCAGTCGTGACATGACACACTTGATCCCATCAGTTTCCTCTGAGTCATCAAACTGAAATCCCACGGTAGCTGAGTGACCTAAATATCTCCAGGAGACTGGCAGCATAACAGGTGATGGAGGAAAAAAGCCATATGAATGAGATTACAGCTAGCTGGCAGGGTCTCAGACCTTGTGGCCTTCTTGGCTGGTTCAATTGGCCTGTGGATCAGGTGGCTATGACAAGGAGGCAGAAATGAAACTGAGATATCCTGTGCTATCAACAAGTTTTTGTTTAGAATTTTGCTGAGGGAGATCTACAATACCTAAGCTATCCGTTTGCCTTCCCATTTAATGCGACAGCAATACAATTTTAATTATAAATATTATTATATTATAAATCACTTTTATGCTTTTTTAAAGCACTTCAAAAATAATCTTGTGTTAAAACATCTAATGTCATATAATTAAATATTTGCAGAGAATGTCACTTGGAATAGAGTTGCTGACATATTTGGTCACACTTTATTTTAAGGTCCAATTCTCGCTATTAACAAACCATCAACTACAAATTGTGCCTCAGAAAACTTCTGATTTGCTGCTTATTAATAGTAAGGCAGTTGTTAAGCTTATGGATGTAGAATATGGTCATGCAGAATATGTGCTTTATAAGTACTAATAAACAGCCAATATGTTAATAATTGGCATGCTAATAAGCAACTACTTAATAGTGAGAATTGCTCCCTATACTAAAGTGTTACCACATATTTTTGTAGGCAAACCCAGAAGTTAGCATCACCCTGATGGTTCCCTCAACAAAAACCCAATAGGTTTACATATGAAGCCGTGGCATTTGAAATTTCTTCTAAAATGAGCATTTTTATAAGGCTCCTATGTGTAGGTTCAGTAATGTCACTTTAATGGCAACGAATAGGTTCTTTTCATTGCAATTAAAGTAAACTAACTGAACATAAACATAGGAGCCTGAGAAAAAATGCAAATTTTAGACTAAAATTTCAAACGTCACTTAGAGACTTTTGCATCTGAACTCTTCATATTATTGTAAAAAATAACCTCTGTGACCAACAAATGTTTATGATTCTTACACATTTTGTTCAGCATGATAATCTTCACGAATGAACACAACTAAATGACTTTTTAAAACCCTAAATACAAGCACAAAGCTATACGTATGGGCTATAAACAAACTACAATATGGTTGCATTGCTGCCATGTCACCATGCACCATTAAGCTTCAAACAACTCTTTGATCTACTGACAGTCTCCATTCATTCATTTAGCTTTTGAATTCCTTGACAAAAAGTCAAACCAGTTTACATAAGGGTGAGTAAATGATGACAGGATTCTCAGTTTTGGGTTCCTATTGCTTTAGAGGACAAGCAGGCCATCTGCATGTGGTGAAAACTGAGAGAAGACCACGTAGATTCTCGAACTTCGTGAACTTCACACCCCACACATATTCATCACAGTTCACACACAGACCTGTTGTTATACGATCACGCTTCTCAGAGATGCTGATGAGAAACAACCAGGACACTGAGAGGTGTTTTAACACCTCCCACATATCTCAGGGTCGTCACCCTCGCAGAAGTTGGCTGTGTCTTAACTTGTGAGATGGTCCTAGTCACATCTCAGTCATGTGATTTTTTTTTTTGAATCCCCAACTTGGGAAACGCATGTTTGTGACGCAGCTGTCGGCAGTTTTAAATACATCCTCATTGTCTGTGATTTCGTCGACACACTGTCATCATGTTCAAAATAGTAATAGCAAGCTGAGCTCTTTGAAAGGTATCGCTGGCGAATCCAATTTTGTGTTCTAGTTCTTTTCAAACGGTCGCCCTCAGGTCATACCTCCAGCTTTGACTCAACTGCTGAGAGGAAGCTGCTGTTTTATCATTGTTAACAGCACTATTAGCTCAGGTCTAGGCATCACAGGAAGACTTTAAGACGTGTGGATTTTCTGGGCTGTTTTTAGCGGTTTAGGTAATTGGTGACGCACAGCAGGAGATTCATCCCCTTCTGCCCACCTTCGCACCAAAACATCAGTGCGTATAAATAGCAAGCGTGTCTAGGTGCTATTATTACCTGCAACCTCTTCCCAGAGCTGGAAATGTGGATTGATCCAGCCGTCTCTCCCTGAGAAGCAATGGGAGGGCTGCAAGAGGTCAGGCCACTCTTTTTAATTGCATGCTTCTCAGGTTAGATAGGACATAAAATATCAGTTTCAACTGAATAGATATAATTTGTCAAAGAAATCATAGATTAGATTTCTGCATTATTTTTCATATATTTGCATGAAAAAGAAATGTTTAGCATTTAGAATGGAAAAATGCACAACATAATATCATTATGGACTCAAATTACACATACATTATTGTTCAGAATCTTTCATTTGAAAAAAAAAAAAAGTTATTAAAAGAAGTCTCTTATGCTTAGCAGGACATTTATTTGATAAACCAGTTTCTATAAAACAGTAAAAACAGAAATATTGTAAAACATTATAACAATTTAAAATAACATTCTATTTTAATATATTTTAAAATGTGATTTAGTCCTGTGATAAGAAAGCTGAATTTTCAGCAGCGATTACTCCAGTCTTTAGTGTCACATGATTCTTCTAATATGCTGATTTGGTGCTTAAGAAACATTTATTATCAATATTGAAATCGGTTGTGCTATATTTTTTCGGGATTCTTTGATGAATAGAACGTTTAAAAGAACAGCATTTATTTGAAATAGAAATCTTTTGTGACTTTACAGCCACTTTTGATCAGTTTTAAGATTTTAGAGACATAGAAATGACCAAAATTAAGAAAACTTTCAAACAGCATTCATTCAAAAATGTAAATGGCAGAACAACTATTATAAAGGATTATTTATCTTTACAGTATATATAATCCAATAAATTTTGATGTTCTGAATCTTTCTAAACAACCATAGTCATGATGCCCTACAGTATCATATCTGAAAAATATTACTCAGTATTTAAATTATTGATCCATGATACACTATGATTCACTCTCTGCTTCCTTCGAGGCCTCACCCACAATAACCTTGGTTGGTTTATGTACACAACTCCACATTCATTTTTTACACAAAACCACATTTCATACCCAAAATCAAATATAGCTGCTGTGTTACTGTCTCCTGCAATTTCAAAGTCATATATTCTGTGATGAATTCACCAAATGTAATGTTTAGAGTTAAATTTCTAATTATTCAATTGATCTTTTTCGTTTTCATTCCAGGCATTTATTTGCAAAACAGAATCTTATCTTTGTCAAATGGCAATTGTTTTGAATCACAGTTTCCACAAAAATATTAAGCAGCATAACTTTTTTTTACATTGATAATAATAAGAAATGTTTCTTGAGCACCAAATCAATATATCATATGGTTTCTGAAGGATCATGTGAAGAGACTAAAACAAACTATTAAAAACCCTGAACGGTATGAGCTATATATGTGACAACAAATAAAACAGTCAAAGTATTAAGTATAAATAACTCAAGCATAAGTCATAGCATAACGCAAAAACACTAAGTGCAAATTAGCCTTGAAGGTCTAATTTAGCCTTTAAAAATATTAACTTTCGGGTTTCATCGGTTTTATGATGGCCTATAAGGATTAATCAAAGCTTCTTAGTAAAAATAACTTTATAATCCTGCCTTCAATTACTTCCTGCAAATGTAATGTAGCAACATGTCATTGCTCTGTTTAGCTAGATTCTGATATGATGATTTATGTAACTCAGTCACAACCAATCAGGTCAGGACTGTTTGACTTGGTTTCACAGCTCAGTTGGAGGACCAGCTCCAGTTCCTTGGAGGAAAAGGGGGAGGATAGGGAAAGATCCATAAGGAAAACTCAATTTAGCTGCTCATTTTCACTTTTATCCGCCCTCTGTGCCACCTGTACGTCAGAAGGGGGCCCAGTGGTGGGTAAACGCGTCAGGCCCAGCTGTCATTTACCCAAGCCTGTCTGCTGTGATCCCTCCATGGGCCACTTTAATTACTCGTCACCTCCTCCTCTGTCCCTGTGCTGCCTTTTCCTCCAACCAGTCTGGTGAGATGGGTCACACAGCAGGTGCTGGTAATTACTCATCCAGAATCCTTCAGTGTGTACAACAGCATGAAAAAAACCCACAACTTTGGCCCTTTTTCCATCTAGTGCATGGCCTGTCAGGACCCAGATGACCTGCTTGTTCAACATGGCTGAAATATCATTGACATTATAAAGCTTTTATTAGCTTTATGTAAATTCTGACACACAAGCAGCCATAATTATGAGGCATTTACATTCATATTTGAAAAAATAGCACTTCCATAGATGGCCTGAGATTCTCTACTAGAAGCTTTAAAACCGGGAAGGCCAATAAGTGATACATCATTTTGGGGGGACTAACTGAATTTACAGTAGAATTCATTTTGGCAAAAAAAAAAGAAAGTAAGTAATTTTGGGTCTGTATTTATATGAAGATGCAGAACGTTTTTATCAGATTGGATAATGAAACTAATGAACCTAAAACAGTTGGCCACCCACAATGTAAATGAAGTTGCTCCAGAAGTAAATTAAAAATAACAAAACATCTCTATGTGTGTAACGTGGGAGGCGTGACAACAGAGTTGAGGATCCAAATGCAGCTTTTATTCACAAGAGTGGTCAAAACAGGCAGGGTCAAACACCAGCAAACAGGTACAATCCAGGGCGAGACAAAAGAGCAATCCAATAAACAGTCCAAGGTCAAAAAACAAGAAGGCAAGGCAAGGAAACACACAGACTCGGAACAGGGTACAGGCTAAACAATAATCAGCAATGTGTGTGCAATAATGAGTTCCTAGGCAGGGGTTTATGGGGAATGGAGTCCGGAGAGAACCAAGACAAAACCCCTTATCGTGACAGAGCCCCCCCACTTTGAGCCAAGGCGACACCAAAGGGTCGACGGACCAAAGTGGAGTCCAGGTCTCGAAGGCCGGAGACGAAAATCTGGGATCCTCCAACAATTCGTCTCCTCCGCATCACCTGTAAACAGCGTATGCTGTTGTGTGTCAGCTGCGTCACGCCAGATCTGTTTCCTACGTTGTTGTGATGTGATCTGAATGGAAACAGCGTATCCGGCGTGACGCAGCTGACACAGTAAATGTAAAATAAGTTTCATCTTACCATATCCAAAAACTCGCTCACTCTGCTGTTATTGAATAGATTAAATGCACTAGAATTTTATTGAATAGTACGTGGAGACACGTTTTTAATCAAAATATTCATATTAATCAAAGATTTATTTGCTTTTAATGCACCTTATTTCGAAATGTACAGAATTACGTGCTTTCATATGTCCTTTAGTTATGATTATTTCATTTATTCACTATACTATTTATTACTAATGTCTCATTTCAGTTTTAGTTTGGCCCTAGTTTTGTATTTATTCCAGTTTATATGAAAAGGTTCATGTAGCGTGGATTAAAATTCATATACAGAGTAAATCCTTTTCACGGAACATTTTAAAAATAAGCTTGAAAAGTTGTGGGAAGCATGGTGCTGGTGACGTTGAAGGCGAGCGACCGTGGAGGTGTAGTTTGTTTATAGCCTAAGTTTAGCTTTTAAGTTCTGGCGCTTTTATTTAGGCTTCAAAATTCAT
>NW_015648536.1:321070-322319 GCF_001515625.1 Sinocyclocheilus rhinocerous
GCTTTTTGTCGAGGGAACCAGTGTGATGCTAACAGCCGATCCGCCTACAAAGTGATGTCATAGTTCCCCCACTCTATCCACCTTTTTCTTCAACTCGGAAGTAAGCCTATGGGCGAGACTTCCGGATCATTAACCGCTATAGGCAAATAACGACAAGAATAACAACGTGCAGTAAACGGTAAAACTGTTTGCACTACAAACCAGTGTGTTCATAATTAAGATAATACATTAATTTACGGCAAGAAAAAGGTGGATATGGCGGAATAGTCCCACCTTCTAAATGAAAGAGCCATAAGCTGATTGGTAAAGTCATTGTGTAGCCGCCGTTTGAAGCTCCGGTTCCCATGCGCATTGGCTGGTTGGTTTAGCCTGAAAAATAAGCTTTTTAAACGCTATTTGAGCACAAGAAACAACATTCATGAGGCAGTTCATTTCAGATTTTATTGCTGATTTGAAATATGTAATTTAATGGCAAGTTCAGGGAGCAGTTATTGAGATTTCAGGATTCCCCCATTCATTTAGATAGGACTTGGTCTTGGATGAGCTGCCTAGAGGCATTGCAAATATGGCCGCCGAGTGACAACAGACTTTACTTGAAAGGGACTTTGGTCTAGCTTCCCATCTCATCAGCGTCCAGCTATTTTTTATCTGTGCAAAAGAACTCGTTTTGCTGATTGATATTGAAAATTGGCGTGTCTTACCATATTAATTTAATGTATTATCTTAATTATGAACACACTGGTATGTAGTGCAAACAGTTTTACTGTTTACTGCACGTTGTTATTCTTCTCACCCATAGGCTTACTTCCGCGTTGAAGGTGGATAATCGTTCTTGGTGTGAACAGGCCTTAACAGTACGGATGATATTTTATTCATATTTACAATTCTTATTTTTTTCACAGTATAAGTGATTATTTGTACATGAAAAATATAGCTGCCTTTATAGAACGAGGCTCTTTGCAAGGGGATCATCATATTTGGGGGTCCAAAGCATCAAGTCTCTTTTCTGAACAAATCTGGTTGAATAAAATTTACAAAGAGGCAGCATACTAACAAACACTAACTGTTCACAGTACCCCCCCTAAAAAAAAAAAAAAATATTCCCCATAGGCTTACTTCCGCGTTGAAGGTGGATAATCGTTCTTGGTGTGAACAGGCCTTAACAGTACACTAATGGTGACTGAAAAAAAAGTGGTGTAAACTTTAATAACTTAGGAAGACTAGAAATAGAATATATATATATATATAT
>NW_015648536.1:322406-343512 GCF_001515625.1 Sinocyclocheilus rhinocerous
AAAAAAAATATTCAAGGCAACTGAGGAACCTTGAAATTGTAATCTTATAAATTATTACACCATGTCATTTCTGCAACTAAATAACATTTACTGCTCATGGTAGTAAAATAGAAAATGTTGCAAGATAAAGCTAATTTATGGACTCGCTGAAAACAAGAACACCCTTAGTATAAAGACATAACGTAACAAAATTAAAAAGAAAAGCATAATTGCAAAAAAATAAAAATAAACACCATGATACTTATTAAAAAACATTTCATAATGTTTTATTTAAATGACTTTAATTATAACTTACAATCCCAGTATGTAAGTCATATTAAAGAATTTACCCTTTTCTGTATAGACATGATAAAAATCAATTCTCCTTTTTCTGAATCATTTTTTCCCTTGATCTTGCATTGGCAACGTATGCTGTCTTCAAGTGAGCGACTCAGGAGCCCAATTGACCCTCATGAAAGCATATGCCATTGAGTGGAGGCTGGAGATAATCCAACTTTATCTGGGCACTGACCCAATTACCTGCTCATGTTTTTATTACTTAAAAAAAAAGGTACAGGATGGGGAAGGAATATGTGACCTATCAGATACTGAAGACGCAGCATGAAATGCCCTTAGCTGTGTGCACATAACCCCATTGGAGTCCCAACTCAGTTTATCTTTGACTTTGTGTGTCCCATTTATTCTTTTTATACAAGTGCATGGTCTGATAGCCAATATGTCATGCCCCCCTTTTCCACATTCCCCAGTGCTTAAGCATTTCCTCCTCATTTGGTTCAATCTATTGTTGATCTGGTCTGTCACGCTTGTGTAATGTATTGATCTGCATCACTCATGACCTGCTTTTCTCTAAATGCCTACTTAATCAAGGATGAACTGCACTTCCCCAAAGGATTTCAGTCATGTCGCACTCGATTCACAGCGAGAGACAGCGACTAGACCCTGTTTTGCCGGAACTCTGCCAAATCGACTCTCCTGCACAATTATATTTACCCGGCTTAAATATAGAAACGATCAACAAAATCTGTGCAACAGATTTCCGGTTTATTTCTCTGGTGTTCTTTCTCTAATCATTTTTATGTCAGTGTCTCATTTTTGGATTGGTTGACATCAAGTAGCTCCATGCCAAAATGCATCTCAGAAGAGAAAGCAGTCCCTCCAGACTACAGAACTGAAAGTTGTCTTTGGATAAGAAGTAGAGAGTTGGAGAGATGTAGAGACATATGGAATTACAAGTCTTACATCCCAATGGTGATTAGAAATGAAATCTCAAGAGAGAAAATTTGTCCTAAAATTTATTCTAAATTCATAACATTTAGAACCAACTGAACCCACATGCGCACAAAAATCACTTACTCCCAGTGGACTTTTTAATTAATTGATATACGTATATTGCCTATGCAATAAATAATTGACTCTAGTCTAAATTCTTAATTGTTTAACAATAAATTAAACAAAAATGGTATAACAAAATGCATCCAAATTCACCCAAAAAGTTTTAAAAATGGCACACTCACGTTAGGCTGGAATACACGGCATGATTTTTATAATCTGAAGAGGCAAATGCGTGACAAAGGCTGTCCCAATTTGAAGGCTCCTTCAAATGCGACCTTGAAATGCATGAAAGATGCAACTATTGGCTCCTTGGCAGCCTAGAATGTCCCAAGATTTCATTTGTGCCAGCGACGACAGGATTGTTTATTTTTTAGAAAAAAAGGACCAAGATAAACAACCTTTGTGGTCAAGCCCTTTTTTTTTAAGTTCAAATTTTTTTAGCTTAACACGTTGTGTTAAAATAGCTGTGATCGGTGTGATCGGTGTGAGAAGAGAACAGTGGGTTCCACTGTATTTTTATATATGGGATTTAGTGTTCTCTCCAGCTCTTCTAAAATAGTACTTGGTTTGAGGATGTGAGCCACAAATCTCTACCAACCAATCTAATGTGTGCAACAGATTTATTTGCCTTTCAAATCTCTACACTTTCGTTGCCAGACAATTCGCAGTAAAGATTCTCCAGCCTCTCGTCTCGTTGGCTGGTTCGGCCGTTCTTGTGCCAACTCCAACTACTCTTTCTAAACCTTCAACCTTCCAATCCAAACACAGTTTTCTGAGACCTTATCCAGCTTTAGTTTAATCATTCTGCAAGGTTTAAAAGCCATCTTAAAAGGGCTATAAACCATTGCCATGAACTACACCAAATGATGTCTTTAGAGGCATTATTTAAACTGTCCCATTATACCAACTAGGCCCATAACTTCTCTCCTCACTTCAGCATAACTGCTGAACTGTTATTCTCTCTGCTAAAAGGCTTTTGTGAGCTAGCCAGGGTCTCGTATCTGATTAGATTATGCCTTTAAGTGGAGCTCTGGGCTGTGACTTTGAATATGTTGCCAGAAGGTAGTTAATCTTGAAGATAGCTGGAGGTGAAAGGGACAAAGGAAGGAGAGGCGCCTCAATACTAATCAGCTCAAAAGTCAATCAAAACCGAAGACTTAGCCATGGGGCAAATTTCAAAGTGATGTGAGGCATGATTTTTGAGGATGTGACATCAGGCCAATAAAGAACCAGTCACTCATGCCAAATAGAAACATTAAACAACAAATAATCACTGTATCTACATAAGTGGGGATTCAAATATAACTGTTTCTCTACTTTGTGGTTATATATGCTTATATCACTTTGCATGTCTTCCAGACAAACTTCCAAAAAGACCGTCTTTAGTGAGTCAAAAGTCATTCAAACATTGATTCATTGCAAAATTCAAGATTATGTTAGTGATAAGAAAGAAAGAAAGAGACAGTCATTATAAAATGTCTCAAGAAGTGTTGTGGTCATAAAGAGAGGCTTCCTGTTTTATTTAAGTGCAGATGGTCTCACATTCTGATGATTTTCTGTCTTTGTGATCTTGATATCCATTTTCTCCACGTAATTCTCCAGCTGCTGCTCTGTCTGGAACACACACACACACACACACACACACCAAAAGAGTAAAATTATAACTGAAATGATTGAAGTCCTCATGAAAATAATAATTATCATATATTATACAAAATCATATTATTAGTTCAAATTTTCTTAAAACAACATTATCACAAATCATCACCCAACAAATTTTTTTTTTTTAAAAAGAACACTGCAAAATACATTGAAAGCACACATTTTCCACTTTGGGGTCTTGTCCAAGGTCCTGAAAATCAACTCAGTCTGACTGGACTTTCTGTGGTGCTGAATTTTAATTAAAGAAAACTAAAGCCTCACAATTTTGTTTATAGTTTCTTTATCTGTTCATATCGCTCTTCATAACGGTCAAGCAGACATTTCAGATCCCTTTGTTTCATTCCCTTTAATTAGCCTTATTGAGGTCTTTTATATTCACATGCCATCCCTGATGCTCTGGCATATTTAATTTACATGAAACTTCTAATGTTTCCATTATGCTTTACTGCATTGTATAAACATAGTTTTAGGTGCATTTCATTCCACATATTCCTCACATCTGAAAGAAGAGAGGCTGATTGAGCTAGAGCACATTTTCTTAATGGTATTATGCAATGATCTCTTGTATAAGCACTTAGATTCTTGTACTGTAATTCTATGCCTGATTTTACAAGAGGAACAAGAACAAAGATTTCAAAAAGCAGTGCATCTATAATTTTCATAAAGTGTTTCTCATTTAAAAGATTATACACAGCCAAGATGTCACGAAGGTTTATCTACTATTTTGACCTTTCAGAGTTTGATTACAAAATGTGTTTTAATAGGTACAAAACTGGTCATTAGTTTGTGTGACCATACTGTTTGATGCTAAGGTACCAAATAAAAGTTAAAAATCAGCAGTTTCCTAGATATCTAAACTCCTGAATAACTCAAGGTTTTCCTTTGTACTTCAGGTCTCAAAATGTGTCCTTGTAGTAAAAAAAAAAGAAAGAAAAAAACCCACATATTTTTCTTGGCATTGAGTTTGAAATATTCAATTTTTGCTGATGTACCTGTATATGTAGTCAGCTTTTTGAATAGCATCATCAGCATACATTTGACAGACATCAGAGATTTTGTTAACATATATGCTGAACAGCAATGTAGAGACCTATAATTGACCCTGTGTGAGGCATCATATACTTCTCACACTGTTCATTGCTGCTTAATTGCAATTTCATGGTGACACCTGATGAAAAGTTACTGTGACAACTTAAGTATAACACTGTCATTGTTTTATATTTATATATTACTTCTGAAAATGAAGAGGCAAAACTTAATTTTTTTAAACCACACAATGAAACTTAGGCTTATTTTAAAATGCAACGAAGGACTTCCATTCAGAAATCCAGTTTTCGAAATGTGCTTTTTGTGATACCAAAATAAAACACTAGTGCCACGTGTTTTTTTACTTTAATATTGTGCCTAAATTCAAAGACAGAATGCAGTGACAAGGGGAAAAACTACATGAACCATGTTAAATAAATAGACATTTTCAGACAACAAGCTCAGACTCGTTCTCCAGATGAAAAGGTGAATGAAGAGTAGGAATAAATGCAGTATGTGAATGTGGGTGTATGCTAAATACGGTGCTCATTCCTCACCTTCTATGACAGCCTGCTTCACTGGCTCTAATTCTGGACACTATTTTGGTCAGGTCACTGAAAGACAGGTCACCACCTGTGAGAAAGATAATAAGAGAATTAGGTCTTTGCCGTGGGCTCTGAAAAAGGGTAAGAAGTTGTATGTTACTAAAACCGATTGTACCTCACATACAAAGTTTTGGGGGATTGGTACAAAACTTCATTTTAGAAATCTGCTCACCTTAAAGCCAGTTCTTTTTTAATGGATGGAAAACATAGAACCGAGTCACTCTTATGAGTCGGCTCTTTCCATTAAGTTCACAAAGATGAGTTACTGATTGAAATTAGTTTGAAAAGTAGAAATAATTCCATTCACTGAAAACAATGAACACTGTACCTGAAATATATAAAAAGATTAATTGAGGACTCAAATCAGAATTGATTTTGGGGTCCCAATAAAGAGGAAAATCGTAACTCTTTTTTGAGACATGAACTCTCCTGGTTCTGTTGATTTTGCAGGATCCATCATGATGTTGGTTGTAGTAGCACACATCAAACAAAGTCTTTCCATTGAGGTAGCCAGTTTCCTAGTCAGCACAGAAAGGTCATTTATACGTCTGAAAGCCAAGAAAACCAGAAGCAACGATGAGAAGATGAAAGGACACTCAAAGCAATCTAATCAAATTTGCCAAACTCCAGTGGGCCAATTGTGACCTTTTATACTCACAGTAGTGGCTGCCTTTTAAGATGCATAAATCATACCAATCTCAATCTTCAGACCTAGAGGACCGTAAGTCAAAAAAGAGCACATATCCACCTGTCTCATTTATAATTCCGTGCAAAACCTTAATCATCTTTTAAGCGTGTCTGAGTGGTGATTATGCAGAAACAAAAATGATATGCTTACAGCCAGGATATATTTATACCACTTGATTTATAAAGCTTGTTTTGAAGCCAAGCAATCTTGAATTTTAATGATCATTAATCAATGTACATTTTTTTTTGTATCTACACCTATAACCAACATAGATATGTATAAATATCACAGGTCAGCGTGAACCGAACAACTCGCAGCCTGAAAGTAAGACTTGGCCTTGCATAACCCTCCATTATTAATTCCATATTCAGCTATCAGTATTTCTCTAACCTTCACTCTCTCTGCCAGCGTTTCCATAGCAGCCACCACCCAGACAAAGAGTCTCCATAGTAGGCGAGATCTATGTCATTCTGGCTTCTCAGAGTCAAAAATGACATTAAAGACATTTAAATGCTACAAAATATTGCCATTTCATGAATATTATTTGCACAAAAATATTCAGCACAACTGTTTTCAACATTGATAAAAGCAAGACATGGTTCTTGCGCACCAAATCAACATATTAGAATGATTTTTGATGGATCATGTGACACTCAAGACTGGAGTAATTTGACCGTTTTACAGTATTTTTGATCAAATACATTTTTAGAAAGCATAAGAGACTTCTTTCAAAAATATAATTTTTTTTTACCAAGCCTAAACTTCTGAGGTATTGACAGTAGCTTAGATAGATAGATAGATAGATAGATAGATAAGCACATTCCACTAGCATGGTATATCACAACATGGCAGCAGGCAACTTCCAGTATTAGTGATGACAGGGAAAGCAGGGCAGTAACTGGCCCCAACCTCTAAGCAATTACATCAGCCATTAGATCCCAGACTAGCCATGAGAACTGAGCGTGCTGGAACAGGGATTTTCAGCTGGAAGGGGACTTTGCAGAACAGCTTACAAGTCTGGTATCTGCTCCTGCTGTTTGAAGATTTAGAAACTAGATCATCTGAGAAAATGCACATCCAAAGAGCCATAAAAGCAGGCTTTGAGCACAGACCTTCAAAATTCTCACTTAGTATTGTTATTAGCAATATTACGGATTTTAAAATGTTAGTATAGCACTTACCCACATGTAACCACAACCGATTAGATATGTTCACAGTATCATACTAACATTCCAGTTAACAAAAACATGTTTCAAGAATGTTTTGGTATAGTAATAGTTGAAAACGTTATTTCTGAATGTGCTCTGCATGTTTTAAACGTGTTTTTTCCTTGGTTTTGCGAATATTAAGGAAACATTCCATATTATCATTTTGCAAACATTATAGAAACATTTGATTTGAATGTTCTCTAAACATCCTGAAACTAAGACCAACTAAAATATGTTAGATAAAATTGCCTATTCCTGCATCACACAAGATCTGTTCAATCACTGACAAACAATAGAATACATTTCCATTTAGTTTCTTCAAATATATTGTAGGTAAATATGCAGAATATCATCAGCTACTCTTTTTTGTTTGTAATATAAACTGTCCCGTTACTATATCGATGTGCGTAACCGCTGCAAACAAATCAGTTCGGAAGTCAACTGAATCATCATGAATTGTGAAAAATCTGAACCATTTTGCAAGCCTGTTTGGCTGATTAGATCGAAAGTGTGAGTCATTCACGAATCTGACATTCTTAACAGCTGACAGAAAACAAAATTACTACTAAAATATTGTCAGTGAAAATGATCCTCAGGCCATTATTATATTATAATCTCTATGGACACAAGGATTTATCAGTAATAATTTATTTTACACAGTAGCATATGACTGGGACTCATGCCCCAGTAAAAACGGTCCAGAATGTTAGCCAAAGTACTGAGAACATTCCGTTAGCTGGGATACTACAGTACTTTTGCTGCAGTATATAGTATGTATACTGTGCACACGCGCCAAAATGAGCAGTATACAGCAGAGATTTGGTGTGAAGTACTGTATCCCATAATGCAATGCACTTGACCTTTGATGAATCACAGTAAAATCAGCCAAGAGGTTTCACATCTCTATCTTGACTCATCATTTGATCGGACTGCCAAACTTAAAGACTTTCAAATAACCCTTTTATTTAATTTTTATTTTATGTTACTCAGTTGATCTTCTGAGATTTCATCACGTGTACCAACTAATAACACAAACAGAAGAGGGGAAGAGTTCATCTGCCCCCAAAAGACTCCTGTGAATTGTTTCCATTAAAGTTCAATGCTTGTGGCGCAAGCTATCGCAGTTTGATGGAATACACAGCAAGCCGCATTGCTGAAGGTCTCATGCTGTCTGATATGGTCACTAGAGAGAGCACTGTGGCTAGATAAGGCAGCTTAGAGAGTTTACGCCCTCAGTATCATACATATATGATATTAAGAGGGGATTGAGACCATGAAGATAAGGTTTGGATGGTCAGCGTGACCCAATTAGCCCCTGCTGTTTGATGCTGGAACTACACCATCTTGCTCCAATAAACATGTGGTTTTGATTTTTTTTAAATGCAATGTCACTTTTGTTAATGATAAGTATAAAATTTAAATGACTGTCAATGTCCCTAATCTAGTATTGATTTGGTCATGTGATTTTGAGAGGTGCATATGAGACATGGGGTCTGTAGATAATTTTTTTTAACTGTAAAACTGAAATACTTTTACTTAATTAAAACATCCGATGCATCTTAAATTGAACCATTTCATTTATATAGTTTGACCTGGAGCTAAGTAATCTTAAGGGAGTGTTTGTTGGCACTCACATTGATGAGGTATATGTGGCCAGAGCGCCCCCCAGAGGAAGTTGAGGAGGCATTCTGCACGTTCAAGAAACATGAAGAAATAATTATTTTTAAAGCATTAAAATGATTTTACGTATTTAAATACTTATCCATAAGCTAGAGGAGGATGGGACAATCTCTACTGAACTACCAGCACAAAACGTTCTGCATTAGTGAGCATTTCCAGTAAGTTCAGAGCAGTGTTATTTTAGCAATATTTATTCATTAATATTTTGAATTGGTTTTTATTTTTGGAATATTTTTAGTTTCCATTATAATATTTTTTAAGTTTTAGTAATTTAGTAATTTACTAATTGCTTTGTCATTTTTTATTATAATTTTTTTTTATATTTCTATTTAGCTTCATATTTATTTTAATTTTAGTATTTTTAGAGCTTCAACTTGAAAGAAAATTAGAAATGAGCTGAAATAAGTTTAGATTTTTGAAAAATATGTTTTTCATCTAATATTTATATTTTATTTTATTCATCTTGTTTCAATTAGCAAAACATATTTGTATTAATTTTAGTTTTAGTTAAAAATTACAACACTGGTTCAAAGTACCTACATGAAGAGAGTCTGGAAAACAGATTGGGATGTCAATAATTAATTTTTTGGCAGGTTTTATAAACAAGTTGTGATTTTCCTTTTTGGCTTTGACGAAATTAATCTAACATTTTGAGAACAAAGCATAGGAAGTGTCATTAGATAAAAAAGTGATTCCTATTTAACATTTAAAGGCAGGGTATGTGATTTTTCAAAAACACTTTAGAAAACTGATTCGGGCCGAATAGCAAAACAAACTTGTAGCCAATCAGCAATAAGGGGCGTGTCTACTCGTGATGTGGAGGAGAGAGCTTTCAGTGCATGGAACGGACATTAGCCGAGCCGAGCGACAGAAAGATAGAGATGGCAGATAAAAAACAAAAGAGGAAAACGTCTGCGGAACGATAAGGCAAGAAGTAGGACCCGTGTAAAATCAACATTGGCTACCAGAAATCGCTTACTCTGCCTTTAAGTGAAATCAAGTAGACAAAACTGAACGCAACAGGTCCTGGCAGCAATAATTAGTGTGCTGCCACCTAGTGATGAAACAAAATGCCTCAGCAGCACAGGTCTTTTGAAATTGTAATAGAATCATTGGTCACAAACAATATATTCTATTATTTTATTACTTTATTAATCATTTTAAAGTTATTAAAGTTTAAAAACCTCTCATAAATAATTTCATATTATCACAGTTAGACTATCAGTCAGCATTGAGGCATAGACATACTCCCTGCAGTACCCAGTGAGAAATGTGCTTGGTGGTGAAAAGATCAGCCTCAAACACCAGTCCAACACCCATAGCATTCCTCCTCATAGAGGTGGTGTAGACTGGAGTCCTTAGGGTGTTCTATAAAGTAAACCAAAAATACACATTGGTTACAGATTACAAGTATTTCCAGGCAGATATTTCAAGACATCATGATAAAAAAATATGAAGCATCTTGCCTGAAGTTTGAGGCGGCGTGCTTCAATGGGAATGATTTTGAGAATGGGTAGTTGAGACACTAAAACTCTGGGTTTGCTGCGCACCAGACAGCCTTTTTCAATGTCCCAGTCTGCCCCCTCCAGATACAGGCCTGATACAAAACATCCTAACAGAGAAAAGAAAGAACGTGTTTTTAACCTGTGCTTGAGTCTCAGTGTCCTCATGTAAATTTTTTATGTGCAGGGTGTTGTGCGCTCTCACCCTGTCCTGGTCTCTCTTTGACCTCATCCTCACTCCTGTAGTGTGTAACCTGTGTGTAAAGAGTGGAGTGATCCAGAGGCCAGCCGTTCTTCCTGCAGGTGGCCTGGACCAGTGCTGTCAGGTATGATTCTGGGATATGCAAGCCTGACAGCCACATCACACAGGGTTCTCCCTCATCCACCTACATAGATGAAAAACAATATGAGGAAAACTTGTATGTATGTATGTATGTATGTATGTATTTAGTTAGTTAGTTAGTAGCCCATTTGATAAATTCAATTAGAAGTTCATTTACAGGACCCGACCTAAATTTTTTTAACAGACAATAGGGGGCAGTAACACCTCTGTTGTTCATCCAAGTGAATAGATCGACTACTGTTCAAAAGTTTGGGGTCAGTAAGATTTTGAAAGTCAAAATCAGAAAGTGATTTTTAAATTGTTACCAAAAAGTCTATTTCAAATCAATTCTGTTCTTTTGATTTTTATCAAAGAATCTGAAAAAAAAAATGTATCACAGTTTCCACAAAATATTAATATCAATATAATACTGATAATATTAAGAAATGTTTCATGACCACCAAATCAGCATATTAGAATGATTTCTGAAGGATCATGTGACACTGAAGACTGGAGTAATGCTAAAAAATCAGCTTTGCCAACAGAGAAATAAATGACATTTTAACATATTAGCAGACAAGTTATTTTAAATTGCAATACTATTTCACTGTTTTACTGTATTTTTCATCAAATAACAGCATTGGTGAGAATAAGACACTTATTCTCCATATTCAAAAAAGAATACAGAAAAAAAAAAATCATGAAAAAGCCTTACCAACCCAAACAAAATAGTAGTGTCTCAGCCATTTCAAATAATCAGGCAATTAATTGGTCTGTCTATCCTATTCTTGCTTATACATTTTAACAAAATTATTTTGTTAAAATGTAGCTTTTTGTTACTTACTGTCCTATTATTTTAAATAATAGGACAGTAAGTAACAAAAAAACTAAGAGGGTGCCTTTCAAAAAAATACTGTCTTATATGGTGTGATATTTGATTCTCACCCATGAGCTGTACTGTTCGTGTCGCCTCTTGAAGTGGATCATCCAGTTTCCCAGAGACTTTAGAGTATCTGGTGCCAGTTTCCTCCAGATAACAGGAATCTGCCCGTTAAACAGAGCTCTCGCCACCTCATCCAACTCGCTGCTCATTCCAACCTCACCAGCCAGGGCCTTTAGACAGAAAACACACAAACATGGTCTGCTGTGAAACCTACCACTTTTAATGAACCATAAACAGTTGTATTAATTGTAAGCTGGAACAGTTTTTTATTTTTTTGTCTCTTTGTCTTCATGTCACTCACTCGCTGGAGCTCAGCCAGAGAACGGATCATCCTAAGGGTGAGTTTGTTAAAGCGTTCCAGCTCTTGTAGCAGCACTACAGACGTTGGAGAGATCTCCAGACCCAACTTCTTGCGAATGACATCCAGGTCAAACACTTCAGGTAGTTTGCTCTGAATGTCCCGTGCCACCTGGCTGATGTACTCGTCTCTGCTAATGCCACCGCCAGAGTCACCTGGAGATTTTACATGGCAGTAAATATATTTATAGCATTTTGAAAACAACTGTTATTTACTGATATGTCAAATATATTAATTGTATGTATATTTAAATTTGTATATTGTTAATATGTAGGCACAATGATAATAGTGATCATATTTCAGTATTGTAAAGCAATATAAACCAGGTACCTGTCTGTGGTTGTAGCTCAATAAGATGAGTCCATATGTCTCGGGCAGCCTGTGTGTAGTATCCGATCTCAGCATTAGGGTGCAAACCAAACACCTCTGCTGTGTTAGCAAGAGGCAGCGACTCTATCTCATCTGCAAAGTGTGGAGAGTTTGAGTGTCTGTCAAATTCAAACCAGAGTCTTTCTGATGGTAGATTGTAGGAAGCAACATACCAGCATAAACCTGCTTGGGTCCATCTGGTGGGATCTTATAGTCCACATCTTTATTGTGAAAAAAGTGGAAGGGCTGGAAGGTGTCGAAGATGAAGTCGCCCAGATACTCATCCATGTAAACTGTGAGGATCCTACGATCAAAGCTATCAATAGCCCTGCCACCATACATCACCTGAGACAAACCAGACAAAATGCTTTACTATATTTGACAAATGTTCCTATTTCAATAGATTTTAAAATGTTATTTATTCCTGGGATGGCAGAAGCCATTATATTTATTTCCATTGAAAACCTTTTTTATTTAATTTTTTCATTATTTTTGTGGAAACCATGATCATGTTTTTAGGATTCTTTGATCTACAGAAAATTCAAAAGAACAGCATTTATTTGGAATAAAATCATTTGTAGCAATATAAATGTTTTTTTTTCTTTATCATTATCATTTTTTTCTTTTTCTTTATCAATTTTTCTTGTTCCTTTCTGCTTATAAAATGACACAATTAACTTAAATGTGATTTTTACCTCGCCAATTAGGTATTTGAGACTTGCCCATGGTATCATGGCATCTCCTTGAGTGTGAGCTTTGGTCAGGTAGGTGTCCAAAATTTCCATACACACCTGAGAGGCAATGAAACAACATAATTGAAAAACAATAAAAAGTTTCTTAAACTAACCTTAAACTACCTGAACATTTCAAGCACCTTTGGGTTAGAGGAGACTTACCAGGAAGTCGGACTCGTTGAAATCATAAGGCACATTCCAGCCGATCTTGCCATACTTGCGTCTTTCCTGAACCACAGCATGGAAGAAGGCCAGCACATAAACCAGACTGCGAAAGGCTGGGTGAGGACAGTTCATCACCTTATCATTAGGGATCTTAAAATACGTTGACCTCATGTTCAGCTTCAGTCCATTTGGAGGTTCTGTCACAACCTGAAGGTGACAAATGAGTTAACATGGAAATGGATATTCACACATTAAATGTTCACACATTAAATGTGTGCTGACCTTGAGGGATTTCTGCAGGATGCCGATGGGAAAGTCTTTAATGGGGTCTGTGGTGAGCCAAAGGCGGAAGTCTGGGTGGGGTTTAGTGATTCTTTCCAGTGCTTTCTCTAGATCCTTCAGCCATTTCACTAACAGGTGACAGTTTTGCAGCATCAGCCACTGGCCTCGTGCCACTGCGGTTTCCAACAGTTGCAATGCAACCTGAAACAAAAAATGTCATATCTGTACCTTTTTACAGATTGTCTTGTAGAGTTCAAGGGTAGATTTCCCAAATACGTCTGTTATCATATTACTGGTGGTCAAGATGCAATGCACCACTGCAGTGCACTGTGCTGGTCTCAGATATCATAACTATAACATACAGACCTGTAGCATATAGATCTGTATTTGTGGGAGAGCACATTTACCTTCTCCTGTCCCTGCCCCATGGCAAGAAATTTGAGTCTGTTGGCCCCAAAGCCGGAGCGTTTGGCTAACTTCATCAGATCACTGGCTGGTTCTGAGCCTGGACTCAGAATAAACACAATGGGAGAGTTTGGGGAGCTCTGGTCAAAGATGGCTTCAAAACTGATCACGGGGGGCTGCACGTATCTGAGTGACACAGTAAAGAAGTGAGAAAGAGAAAGTTAGCACTTATTCTCCTAACAAATGCCACTGTTTCTGATTGTCGTTCATTAAAATCTTGAATGTTTGTAATATGAACATTAAGGCTGGAATATACTGCATTACTTCAGCCCATGACTTTTGTTTTTGTTACAATTTGCACTCTGTAAGTCAGAGCCAGTCTGCAGATTTTGGGAAGTGGGAGTTGACAGATTGTACAGAAATGGTGTAGTGTATGATGCAGAGACTAAGATTTTTTTTTAGCTTAGTTCAGACCAGTCGGAGGATATAAACAAAGTTTGATATTTTCATCCATATTTAGAACACACTGTTTTCATTTGTCATGCATTTACTAGCAACCAGGCGCATATTTCTACACAAATTAGTATGATGCCCAGTTTTTCTCTATAACAATTTTACAAGCCAGCAAAAAGTTTAAAAGTTGTGCAGTGCATTCTACCCTTTAGTCTTCATTGTCCCTCCAAAGTGCTTACTAAAGTTTTATTTTTATAGTGCCTTTCCAAAAACCCAAGGTTGCTTTACAAAGTTAGATTAAAAATAGACAAATAACAAACAAATATAACCAAACTACAGTTCACAGACCAAGAGCTGAAGAGTAATATCTCCAAATATAACAAATATAATCTTAAAAGGTCTTAAGAGGTTTTTTAAGATGCTGATGTTATGCATAAGTTAATTTCTGTTTCCTCTTACTTCTCTCCCATGGTAAGCGTGACGTAATCACTGACAGCACGATAGACTCGGTCCAGCCTGAAGCAGCGCATCAGCAGAAGCTTCTGGAAGGGAGTGAGGTTGTCCTTGTACTTCATGGGGAAAGAAGCCTGCTCTGGAGCATCCAAATCGTACCACTGCAGCAGAAACAGAAAGACATTATGGGTCGGACTCCATATCTCACAGTGGGTTCATCAGGTGTGTTTGATGATTTCCGCCACTCACTTTCCTCCATTCCTCAGGATTCTTTTCTATATCGTCTGCTAAAGTACCAAATTCATTAGGAAAGAGTTCCATAAGGCGCACTATATCCTCCCAGCCTTGATCAGGCAGCCAGTCGCACAGCTTCTTACGTTTGCTTTTTTCCAAAGAGAGATTACCTGGAGAGAGAGGGAAGATATGGTTATTATGGTTATATTGTAAAAGAGGGAGAGAAGTCTTCCTGAAGCTTCTACCTTTGAGGAAGAACTCTAGTTCATCCTGGGGTGATCGGCCCTCACCCTGCTCGATCTTAATGGTCATGTTGAAGGAGAAGAGAAGTTTGTGTCTTTCAAACAGACCTAAACAACAATGCAAAAAGAAGTTTGGTTTAAATCCATTGAAGAAATAACAGTGATTTCATTTCAGCTTTTTCCTGTCATCACTAGCTGCTAATGTTCATGGACTATAAAAGGTCTTAATCAGATGGTATGCTCTTTAGCAGTTAATTACAGTATATAACAAAAAAGTTTCAATTTGTGATCAGAATCCATTAGACTTTAAGAGTTTAACAGGCTCACCAGTACAGCCATAGTTATAGATATTCTGTGTAAGTGTATCCATGATGTTCTTCAGTCTAGTGGGCAGGATTGCGTTGGGCATAGACTTGGACAGTGAGAGGTCAAACACCTCTAAAAAGGAAGCAAGTGAATACTGGTACATGGTGTTGACCAGAGCCATCTCAGCCAGCACAAAGAACAAGACAGCTCCCCGCTTGGCAGCCGGACGGTAGCCGTCTCTCAGTGTCTCAATATCTTTGGCTGTCTTTTCTGCCAGCTTCAGTTTTTCGAACACCTTTTGGAGTCAAATAATGATTGTTAAATTGTAAACTGCACATATCCTGTTAAATTTAATTAATCCTATGTACACTAGCATTCAAAAGTTTGAAGACGGTACAAAATTAATAATTTAATTAAGCAAGGATGCATCAAATTGATCAAAAGTCATAGTAATGACTTTTATATGGGTACAAAAAAAAATCTGATTTCAAATAAATGCTGTTATTTTGAAATTTCTATATCAAATAATCCTGAAAAAAATGTATAAGCACAAAAATATTAAGCAGTGCAACTGTTTTCAACATTGATAATAATCAGAAATGTTTCATGAGCACTAAATCAACATATTGGAATCATTGTGTGCTAGATCGTGTGACACTGAAGACTGGAGCAATGTCTGCTGAGAATTCAACTTTGCCATCACAGGAATAAATAAGATTTTAAAATATATTAAAATAGAAACATCTGTCAAATACAGTAAAGTATTTTTTGTCATTTTGCCGCTGTATGTTTGATCAAATAAATGCATTCTTCGTGAGTCATCTTTCGAAAACATTAAAAAATCTTACCAATCCAAATTTTTGAATGGCAGCGTACTAGTCTCTGTGATAAATATTTATGAAATAATTAATAGGCCATTATGCATGTGTGTGGTGTGCAATTAACTAACCTCACTGGCTTTGGTCTTGGTTTCTTCCAGAGTCTGTATGAGCTCTACGTTATCTAGCATGTTTCCTGTGGAGGTGGCCAGCTCTCTCAACAGCGAGTCCTCAAGGTCTTTCAGCAAACGTTTGTTCTCACTAGTCTCTTGAATAAGCCGTTCTCTCTGCTCCTCCTTGTCCTTCTGCTCAAATCCCACAATAACACTCAGCAGCTGGTCTTCCAGGCCCTTTAGGGTTACTGAAAAAACAGAAAGATTAAATGAAAAGCTGTAAAGTCCCAGACTAAACGCATATTCACATCTAAGTCAGAAAAAATGCATTTTGAATCCTAAAATTTTTGACTCCCAACTCAATCTGAGCAGCTGAGTCCTTAGCCATCTTCAAGAACACGACTAAAAACACATCTGTTCCATCTTTATTTGACCCTCTAACTCTAGCAGTTTCTATTCTATTTTAATTCTACTTTATCTATTTATCTTCTTTTTTATTAAAAAAACACTAGCTTTCTATTTTTTCTATTCTATCTACTTGTTTTTCTTTGTGTGTGTGTGTGTGTGTATATACCTTGCTACGTGTACTGCGTTAGGCTAACCGAGACTTGTCATTTGCATTTATATATTGTTGCTCTTTTGTTAGTTTTGACTGCTTCTATTGTCCTCATTTGTAAGTCGCTTTGGATAAAAGCGTCTGCTAAATGACTAAATGTAAATACTAGGTGATTTTTTTAAACTGTAATTAAAATAATGATAAAAAATTGGCACTGGACTCAGTGTGAATACATTTGTGATAAATTGTGAGTGTTGTATACTTCCAGGTGTTGAGACCTGGTGTCAACTGGTTTGCTAAAAAGTTTGCTCTCACCTGTGTAATTGATAACCATGGCCTTCCCAAATACTGCAGGAGAGAACTTGGGGTTTGCAAGTTTGGTATTGAGGTAAAGTTTAAAGTTGGGATCATAGTCAACTTCCTTATCGCCAAGTACGACAACCTGACGTCCCTCTGGCCCTTTTACATTCTTCTCAAGGACGTTGTCAATAACTGGATCAATATATTCATCCACGTCTTGGAAAAGGAAGGGGAAACCATACTTAATGGCTAGCTCCAGCCCCTTCAAGAAGTCTGGGTCATTGAATGATGAGATCTGCAAATCAGAATATTGATTATAAAAATAGACCAAGATTGATTACATATAAACAAAGCAGCCTTAAGTGATATAATGACGTAAACCTTCAGATTGCTCTTCTCTTCCTTCTTTTTGATCCAGTTGAGGGCTTGCTGCTGGGGGTCAATGCACAAGGGGAAGCGGCTGGATCTGGTGGTCAGGATGCCATTCTGCACTGAAAGTTCATCTGGAGGAAGACCTTCAGATCCCCATCTAAGAGAATGCACACAGTTTTTCCGTCATCACAAACAAATACACAATTGATTTCTATTCTTCTACACATCACTTGGTGACTCACCTGCTGATCTCCACCTCATCAGTGAGCAGGTTTTCTATTCGGAAAGGCTGGCTCAAAGGAATGCCTCTCTCCAGGACGTCTGCCTGCCACACCTCATACACCATTTCATAGCGAAAGTCCCAGCTAAATGCTCCCTCGTAGCTGAGGAAGGCAGCACAGACCAGACAGTCTCCTAGAAGACGCACTCGCCGCTGCTGCAGCTCCTCCAGGTCCTCCGTCCAGCTATATGCAGATAGACATACAGCACATGACTAATGACTAAAATATCATTTAGCTTGAAGAGAATAATTTAAGCCTTGATGTCAGGAATCGGTTCTTCTATGAGTCATTTGAATTCAGGTTTTTAGCATTTTAATGAGTAGGCTGACCGCTTATTCTCTGATCCCAGGCCTGAGATGAGTTTGTCAGCAGCAATGAGTCTTCTCTCCATGACCTCGGCCTCCTCCTGAAGAAGTTGCTTTTCTGTCATGGCAGCCTCATATTTGTCTCCAAGAGTTCCAAGCTCTTTCTGGATGGCACTGAGCTCATTCTGGATTCGCTCCAGCTCACGTTTGCTCTGGAAGAAATTCCTCTCCAGACGAGCTACCTTTAAATGTAATTTTGTGATTTAATTTCAGCTAAATGAGATGTAATAAACTTTACGCAACTGAATTCATGCATTTATAGTCTCAGTTATATAAGCATATCAGACCTTCTCTCTCTTAGGTTTGATGTCTTTGGCCACATCACAGTAACCCATGACTGCCTCCACGAACCTTAGCATGCCAGAACCAGCTTTACTGATGGCTTGCATCTCCTCCAAACTGGTGTTGAGGTTCCTTAGGTAGGCTGGTTATATGGCAAGGAGAAGGTAATACAATAGATCATCAGAATTTTCATGGGTGGGTTTACGTTAAAGAGTTAAACACCTCCTCATGGCATTGGGATCACAGAGTAGCATCAAGATGAATACATCGAGGGTGGTTTACCTTTGACAGTCTTGACTTGATTGCCAGTGATTGAGTCACAGTTCATTTCCATAAGCGATCGCAGGAAGTTGGCCTCTGAAATCATGCCCTTGGCTGTCTTCCAGCTGATTTCTTTATAGCCACGTATCACCAGGATGCACTCGCACACAACCTGCACCTGTTTGGGTGGCTTGGCAAATGATCTACAATACCACAAACAAGAGGGTGGAGGAGAGGATGAGCACAGAACCATACATGTAAATCATGTAGACCAGAAAAACACTTTGCCTATTTTTCTTTTTCTAAAAATATTCCTGTTTTATATATATATATATATATATATATATAAAATTAAAAATACAAATTAAATATGTATTTTTTTTTTATTCAACAATGGAAAAAAGTCCTACATATGATTTACAACTTTATGAGAATGTTGTGTTTTGATTTAGTGTTAAGAGTCCAGCAGCACAGTGACCACCTGATTTCTGTGACATCAGATTTGTCCAGGTCTTGCAGGGCGAGGCGAGCAGCTTCTAAAGCAGGAAGAGCCTCAGCTAGAGAGCTCTCAGCATCCTTCTTCTCCACCACTATCACCTTATTCTGTTCCTCTATCTCTTTAGCCTTCTCCTCTGCCAAGGCTTTCTTCTCCTCCGCTGAAAGAGACAGAGTTTACTATCTATTTTTGACTTGATATAAATTACCCATAGTGCTTGTATGTGATGTTATACTAACCAACAGCAGTATTAGAGCAGATCTCTTCTAGAAGGATCTCACAGGCTGAAGTCTTCTCTGCCAGCACCACTTTCTGCTCAGCTAGCTTGGTGTTAAGCTCTGCTAGCTGCCCGCTTGCCTCCTTCAGCTTATCCAAACCTCCTTCTAGACGTTTATATTGTGCTGGATAGTGCATACAGATTAGTGTTATTTTAGTATTTATATACTATTATAGTCTTTATTAATATTTGGAATTATATTTTATTTTTGGATTTTCTGTTTTTGTTTTAATTTCAGTCATTTTTTTGTGATTTTGTCATCTTTATTAGTTTCAACATTTCAGTTAGTTGCCACAGCAACATTTCTAATATTTATTCTTTTTTTTATTTTAGTTTTAATTAACAATAACAACACTGATACAGATGCAGTATGATATTTCAAAATCACAGACGAATGTTCCCAAACAGCTAAAGAGAAATTTGCTCTTACCCAGTATGTATTTATCTTTATCCTCCAGCAGGTTGGAGTAGGTGCTAATGAAGTCCAGGTAGTTTTTTGGGGTGACGTAGTTGCTGCGACGGAGTGTCTGCAGGAACAGTTTACTATACTCACCTACAGAGCTGTGCACCATGCACACGTGAGCAATCACTGCCTCTGAATGACACTCTGGGATCATTGGATTCTCACCTGGAATGAGACACAATACTTAAACTAGCATGAATGAGCTGCATTGTTGTTGGCTGTTGAAAAATAATGATCATATCTATAAACTGCATTAAATTCTCTAGTCAAGACAAACCTAAGAAGGAATTGGCCACTGCTTGTAGGGCCTGAAGGGGCCATGGGGAGAACCAGTCAATGCTTGTATTATTAACCAGTCCTGATGCACAAAAACACACACAAGTGAAAAAAAAACAAAAAAACAAAGATCATATGAAACTCTGAAAGTAACAGTAAGACCTAATTTTTGATACATTGTTCACACACCTGGGAAATTCCTACAACGTGTTCTGAGAGTGTCTCCTACAGGTGACATGGCCAGCACTATGTGCAAGTTGTTGGCACTCTTATTGACAAAGTATTGCCATACACTCTCTTTCGAAGGACCAGAGCCATTTTTCATAGCCTCATCTCGCAGCTGGTTCAGGACTGATTCCTTCTCGTCATCAGGGAACAGTGCTGGAACCATCCCTGACAACACACAGTAATTGCTGTTAGCATTTCATTTTAATACAATCCAAAAAACGGTGACATTTGTTCATGTTTGCATCAAAAGGAATTCAAAGTAAATAGATTAATTAAACTTCATTAAGTCAGTTGTTTTAAATACCTGATGTAAGCATGTTGTTGATGAGCTCCAGAAAACCTTCCTCAGCCACATGGGCATCAGTGAACAGGAAGACCATTTTCTTATTCTCTATACCCAATTTAAGGTACAGAGTTTTTAGATCCTCACGCAAGTTAGTCTCTGAGTATCCTCTACTAAGCACAATTTCAAACACCTATAAACAAACACATAGCTAAATTACCAAATTAGAACAAAATAAATAAAAGTGGAAAAAATACAGGAAACATTACATATAAAACAGATTGAGCTGATGAATTACCTCATATCCTGCAGTGAAGGCAGCGAGCTTTGTAAGAGACTGTTTTCCTGAACCACCAACGCCAACCAGCAATGCATGACTACGGTCCATTCTGATGATGCGGTGAATGATGGTCAGGTGTTCCAGAGCATCATCAAAAAGCACCAAGTTCATCCTGGTCTTATTTTCATTATACTCCTCCAGGATCTCCTACAGGGGTCAGAGAAAAAAAGTGTTATAACCAACAATAAAAGCTTCAGACTCCCAAGTTTGTTCATTTTCAGATATACTAATGACTTTCTGCTTTGAAAAGGGTGTTTACAAGTAATGCATGAATTGAAAAAAATATATATATTTATTTTTTATTTAGTCATTTAGCAGACGCTTTTATCCAAAGCGACTTACAAATGAGGACAATAAAAGCACTCAACAGTAGTAAAAAATCAACAAAAAACAACTACAAATAAGAATACTTGACTAGTCTAACTC
>NW_015648536.1:343542-347855 GCF_001515625.1 Sinocyclocheilus rhinocerous
TACATACATACATACATATATATATAACTTGAATGCAATGTATGCTTCTTTGGATAAAATCATCTGCCAAGTGCATGAATGTAAATGTAAATAAAACATGAAGACATCTATGCACCTGGAACAGAGCTTTGGATGCATCATAGTCCAGTATATCCTCATGAACTCTTGGCTCAGACTTGAGAGCCGTTCTGTAATCTCCAAACAGAATGGGGTCTCTCATGGCTGAATCGAGGTCTGATCTGAAGTGCTCTTCAATCAGATTCTTTATATGCCCCTGGACCTATAGAGAGGAAAGTCATGGCATGTTACAATAATTGTGTAGTTTAAGATGGAGACAATTACAGGTTTTTGTAACATGCTACTTTTTAAAAATAATTATTTAAAAATATTTTCTATAAATATTACAGATATATTTATATATAGTATTTATAGAAGTTATTACATTATTATAAGCTACAGGAAGCAAGCATACCGTAATTTTGTCAGTTTCATTGATAAGTCTGTCATGGAAGACTCTTAAGCATTCATTTCTCCATACTCGGACAAACTGGGTGACTGTACAGAACCTGGTGAGGGAGTTAACACATGCTTATTATTAAAATAAACTTGTCACAACCTGGTCATAAAAGACACTGCATAGTGTTGAATAGTGAAGCATAGTGGTAGAGTATTAAATGGTATAGAGGGGTATAGAGCAGTGGTTCTCAACCTATTTGAGTATAACACTCAAAGGCTCCCAATATAATATAATATTAACATAACTTTAACTATAATAAATCTATTAACTATAATATATTAACAGAAACTAAACAATACTTAAAAAATAGCTATTGAGAGTAAAAAAATAAATATTTCAGTTTACATCTTGATTGTGTTTTTATTAGCATTTTCTGTATATTAGATTTGTTTCAATATATTAATAATATCATTAAAATTAATTACATTAGATTAATAACAACAACAACAATTATTATTATTGCAAACATCAAACTATAAAGAACTTCCTCAGTTTTTTCTAATTTATTTGAATTATGAAACTCTTTACCTTTCAGGATTGGTCAACGTCAAGCCATGGTAGACTCTGGAGAGATCTCGCAGGTTAAAGATATAGTGGAACTTGGAAGGTGTTGGCGGTAGGTCCTTAATTATGGTTTTGTACAACTCCAGAGTACAGAAGGTTAACTTGTCACAGATGTTTTGAATGCATTCCTCAAAGGACTAAATATACAATAGTAAAAATTATGATTAAAATCTTTCATTTCATTTGTTCTGATATTGGGAGCTGAATTATTTCTCACACCTTGGTGTGTCCTTTAAGAATAGAACAGTAGATGAGATGCAGGGACTCCTCCTGAGGAAAGGGGATGTTGAACACACTAAAAAGAGAGATGAATCGAGGGTCCACTTCATTCCTACCGCCCCCTGCCTTTCCCATGGCTGCAATGAAGCCCAAGTCCTTTATGAGTTTATAGTTAAGTTCCTTTCCTCTGTCATACATGCCTCCCCTGTCCAACAGCAGCTTTAGAAGAGCTATAGGCTGCTGAGTGCCATATTCATCCACCTGAGATCAAACAAATGTGAATCCATAATGAGCAGTGAGGTGAAAGTTCAGTTTCTGATATGACCTATGGTATAAATCCATTCTTACCCTTGGCATGTTGAGGTCATCCATAAACACAAGGAGCCTTTTGCCCATTGGAGGACCATACGTGTCCTTGGTTCTCTTTTCAACACTTGCCTCCAGAGTCCTCTGCAGGTCCATAGATGTTGTTCTCGACGAGAAACTGATGATCATCATTATCTGGGAAAAGGTGCATCTTGTTATCCTGTGTATTAAGGTCAACTAGAGTGCATTATTTTTTATTTTTAAACAGCTTGTGTGATAGTCACGGCAATGGACTTACAGTTGTATCTGTATTAAGATTACTCAGGAAGTTCTGGATGGTGGCAGTTTTAGAGGTGCCAGACTCTCCAACCAGCACCACTGGCCTTTTCACCTTCACCATCTGTTCCAACAGCCAATTAGCACGAGTGGTGTCCACTGTCGGGACTGATAGAGATTAATGGATGAAGCAAGACTTCAGTGAAGCATACTGAATAAAAAGAAATACACTACCAGTCAAAAGTTTGGAATCGTTAAGATTGTTTTTAATGATTTTAAAAGAAGTCTCTAATGCATATGTTGAAAAGTTTTTGCTGCTTAAAATTTTATAGAAAGCGTGATTTATTTTTTTAAGATTCTTTGATAAAGAGAAAGTTCTAGTAACAAAAGGTTTTGGTAACATCTTAAATGTCTTTATTGTCAATGTATTCAAATTTCAACAAAAAAATTAAGCAAAAACTGTTCAGTGTTTATCATAATAAGAAATGTTTCTTAAGCAACAAATCAGCATATTAGAATGATTTCTGAAGGATCACATGGCACTGAGAACAGGAGTAATGGCTGCTGAAAATGACTCTTTGCCATCACAGAAATAAATTACATTTTAAAATATATTAAAGTAGAGAACAGTTATTTTAAGCTGCAATTATATTTCACAATATTATTTTTGGTGGTGAGCATAAAAAACATATTTCAAAAACATGAAAAATCTCAGTATTTCCAATCTTTTCACCAGTAGTGTAGATTAGTAGAGAGAAGGAAAAAAGTTTAGAGAGAAAGGGACAGAAACGCAAAGAAGAAGCGAAGAGAAGTAAGCTGCTTTACCAAGGATGTCAATGAATTTCATATCAGGGTTATGAATGTATTTTGAGACCATGGAGCTCCAGGGAACCCACTTCTTTTGGGTTCCATCAAAATGAAAATCATAGAGAGTTGGCAAGTAAACTGCAAAATTAAATGAAAGATTAAAAATAAATTAATTACACAATAAGAATACATTATTAAAAATTATAAAATTATGCATGCAGTTTCAGGTGTGGTAAGAAACACTTATATTTCTTTAATTCACCGCTATTACCAAGCATGGCAAAAAATATCATTTTGGACCCTGCTGCCACCTCACCTGGAATCTGTCCAGGGCCAGCAAGCACCTTCTCATCATGAACACTATTCAGAGAGGACAACTTTTTTATGAGCTCGTCAAACTTCTGTCGGCCTTTGTCCAGAAGAGAAGCCCCAAGCGAACAGTAGAGTGCCTCTAGAAAATAACACTCCAGCTCCTCAGAAATGAAGTCCTCATTCTCCAGTAGAGACTCCAGCATCACAGACAACTGCATCACCTAAAGGAAAAAAGAGGATTGTGCTACATGCTATAAAGGTCCCTTACACTGTAGCGCTGTTCAGGTCTCTACTGACTCGCTCACCATGTTTAAATCTGTCTGTGGGATCACAGTCTTCAGTTTCTCTGTCTGTTTACCATCAACTATACCATCCACTATCATATCAATGGCACTTGGTACATACTTTTCAAACAGTCTGCGGAGATCTGCCTGTTCCTGTTAACACAGCAAAGGCACGTTGAAAATATAATCTTGAATATCACTAATATATATATTTTTTAAAATACAGCTCTCAGCCTTCTTGCTTGAAGAACTGCCAGTGGAAATTTTGAGGCTAAGTTAAGGGCAGCATAGAAATAGTCTTACTTTGAGGGCTCTGCTGATGACCCATTTTTCCCAGTAGGGAGCATAGCGAAGGTTTTTGGGGTCCACAAACACCATTCCACAACGAGAAACAGTAGCAGGGGAAGCATACTGCAGATCTCCAACCTAAAACACATCACATATGTTTGCAAGCCTACAACAGTTACATTGAGTTCTTTTACTTTGACAATATGAAGGGTTTACATGATACCTCAAAGAGCAGAGCACAGTGGCTCTGTAGGCGGATTCGCTCTCCATTAGCCAGCGTGAGAAGCTTGTTATCATCCATGACTGAATTCATGTTCTCCACCCATAGAGCATCCACATCTCCATCAAACAGGATATACCTGTGAAGCCAAGCCAGGGTTATGGTAGAATTCTGTTCAGTTACATGACTTTGATTTAAAATAGATGTATTGTAGATGAAATATTCATTATAAGCCTTGACTTTCACCTCCTTTCTTTTTTGTCTGTGGGTTTATTGATGTCACGGAATATGTTAGATAGTATCCCATCAGTCCAATCTCGGGTGACCGGATCCAGGATTCCATACAGCTCAATCACACTCATCGCTTTAGGGTTCAGGCTGTACATTTTGGTCAGCAGGCCCAACCTACAGATAAAATTTAACAGTTATGTGTACTTGCCTGGGAGAACAACTTGTTTGTGAACATGTAGCAGAATTTCTAGACATTCTGTGTATATACTATATATATATATATATATAT
>NW_015648536.1:348151-375218 GCF_001515625.1 Sinocyclocheilus rhinocerous
ATATTGTTTATGAGTAGACAAAGACCTAGTCTGTGATTGGCAGAGTGTGTTGATCACCACAGATTTCCCTCCTCCTGTCGGTCCAACCACCATGGTTGTGTGTCTGGTCATCATGGTCTCATACATTTGCACCACTTTGTCCACCTACATTCACAATTTAGTCATGAATCAGTACACTTAATCATTACAATCCATTGAGAATGAGTTCTGAAGGGAAGAATCACCTGGTTGGGCAACACAATACATTTATTCTCCTGCAATGTGGCCTCTACAGCGTCATTAAAGCTGGGGTAACGCACACGTGGGCAGTCAAGCCCGGGGAACAGATCTGAGATAAGGCCCAAAAACAGAGGAACGTCCTCAAATACAAACTTGGGCAGGTTCATATCTCGAAGAGCCCTCATTAAAACGACATCCTAGTGGGAGTAAAGAAAGGAGAAACGGAGAGAAAGAAAACAGGAGTACATTTGTGACTACAGTTCACTGAGGTGGGTTGGAAGAGGAGAGGATGATGCAGAGAGATCAGTACCTCACTGAGATCAGGTGAACCTCTCTTTAGCTCCCCTGCCATTACTAACACTGACTTCAGTGCTCTAAGCCCAAAGTCATAGTGTGACTGTTTAGACAGCTGCTCCCGTGCTAGTTTGTACAGCACTGTCATCTTCTTTGCCAAAACCTGCAAGTAAATAATTTATGAAATTAGTTTTCTGTTTGCCTGTTTACACAATTAAAACCACTGAGGTCTGAGGACCATTGTTCAATGTTCATGTGCATGTTTTTGATTTTAAAAAATTCCATAATTTATTCTATATTTATATTTATTCTAATTAGTCATGCTTTTGTGAGATTCTATTGAAACCATCGTAGAAAATTAATCTAAGAATTTTTGTGACTGACCAGTAGAAATGTCTAACAGCTTTGTATTGCTGTATTTCCACACAAAATAGGCAACAAAACACTTACACATATTAGTTTATTTTTCTTTACAAAGACATATATTTTAAAGTGATAGTTCACCCTAAATTTAAAATTCTGTCATGAATTCTGTCATACTTCTCCCCTATGTCATTCCAAAGCCATAAGACTTTTATATTTTTAATAAAACCTTTTTGAAGCATTCAAGTGTTGGTTGCATGTACTTTTAATGGAGTCACCGAAATCTCTTAGGTTTCATTAAAAATATATGCAAAGTTCTGTCATGAAACTCTACATGGCACAGGCTGATGGGTCCTTAACGTAAAGTGATGATATTCTAAGCATTAAAAGACTTGGCACAAGCTGATTGGTTCATGTTGCATACGCAGCCAATGAGCTTGCTGCTTTACATTTAAATGGTTGGTTAGCATTCACTTGAGCATTTTGCAGCGTGCTTTCAGAGTTCCTCTGAAACCCTCCACCTTCCCCAGCTCCACCTGTATAGATCTGCTACGGGTTATTTTATATGCTATTTGTGTAGCAGCGTTATGTCATGTTGTCATGATAGAACTTCATTTATGTTTTGAAGATGAACAAAAGACTTATGGTTTGGAGTGACTTGTGGCGTGAGTAAATGATGACTGAATTTTCTACTTCATTTAATCTACTGAATGCCCAGCCTTCATTTTCACAAAGAAGGAGTCCCCACCTTAGCCATGAGGAAGCCTTCAGAGAAGAGCATGATTTCACAGATCTGCTGTAGGTCCGGTACAATGACTACCACTGGTCTGAATAAAGCTTTCACTGACTCGGGAAGTTCTGTGCGGCCAGCATAACCAGGGTTCATCGTGATGAAGATCCCAATACGGCTATCCAGACTGATTTCTTGACCTTCAAACTAACAACACAAAAACACAAGACACTCAGAGCCTAAAATAATTACAACAATTATCTTTCAGTATTTGACTAATGGCTCAGAAAAAATATTCCATTAACAAACTCACATGAAACCTCTTGAGGTGCAGCATTAGAGCGTTTCGGATGGTTTGGATCTGGGAGGAGATGACTGACAGCACTGAGGCGTCAATGCGGTTGAACTCATCAAAACAGCCCCAGGCTCCACACTGAGCTAAACCAGAAAGGATTTTCCCAACAGCCTAGAGGATAAGAAATCAAAATCTAATTTAATAACACATTTAAATGATCGGGAAGTGACATTAAAGACATCTAAACTTTAACAAAGGATTTCTATTTCAAATAAATGCTGTTCTTTTGAACTTTCTATTTATCAAAGAATTCTGGAAAACAAAAATGTGTCACTGCTTCCACAAGAATACAAAGCAGCACATCTCTTACCATGTAGTCCATGCCTTCTCCACAGTTGGTGACCACACACAAAAGCCCCAAAGCTTTAGCCAGATCTTTAGTGGATTCAGTTTTCCCCGTACCCGCAGGACCGGCTGGTGCTCCACCCAGGAACATAGACAAGGCCTGACAATACATGATACCATGTATTAATAAGACATGCACATACAAAACAGGCCATTTAGAGCCAGACAACTGTGTTGTCAGAGTACCTGAGTAAGTGTGAGATAGATACGGTCAGTTAGGGGAGTGATGACCAACCGGCCGTTCAGCCCCATGTACTCATAGCCGTAGGAGAACTGAGCACTGCACTGCCGCACAAACAACTCATCAGGCTCTTTAACCCAGTAGAATCTCAACTGACTCTCCCATTCAAACTCACGGGCATCTGTGATACTGCCCATAGAAAAAGTGTGTGTTAGGAAGGAAACTGCAACCAATTGGAGGTTTTAAGTGACTGTAAAGTCTTTGTATATTACCTATCTCTGACAAAAGTGTCCACAATGTCCCTAGCATGGACATCAATAATGAGCACAGTGTTGATTTTCCGTCTGTCATTCTTCTTTAAGGGTTGTGTGATGCGCCTCACCAGGTCATCGATCTGCTTGTGCATTTTCTTTGCATACTGTTTCAATGCCTGCTTTTCTCCTTGACTCATCCTTTTGAAGACGTCTTCCACCTCCCAGGTCCACCACACCTGGTTTGCTGCCAGCACCACCATTCCCTGGTAGTCAAGCATCCAGTCCACCCTGACGGGCAGGTAGAAGGCCACATTATAACATTTCCACAAATTCTTTCAATCAGACAGAAGTTCAATCAGAAATTTTGATTGATGGCACTGACTCATGATGGTTTAGTGCATGTCCTCACCTAGTCTTTCGGTGGTTGTAGAAGTAAATAGCTTCTTTGGTGATGAGTCTGTTGGTTCTCCTCATCTCCAGCAGCACTCCAGTCATCCAGTCCTCCACACGGCCCTCTGCAGGTACAGGCTGTTTGAGCTCCATCACCTCCCCCTCGGCAGAAACCATTGCACTTGCCACCATCTCTCCATTCATTCCCGAATCAAAACACAATGCTGCTATGTTGTCATACATCTGTGGATGAGGAAAAACAGGATGATTGTTTCATTTATGGTCTGTTGTGCAGCTGTTAATTTTGGACCAAAATTTAGTTCATTTGAATGATTTTAATATAAGGTTGAGGAAAGCTTAAAGGGATACTCCACCCCAAAATGAAAATTTTGTCATTAATCACTTACCCCCATGTCGTTCCAAACCCCTAAAAGCTTCGTTCATCTTCGGAACACAATGTAAGATATTTTGGATGAAAGCCGGAAGGCTTGTGACTGTCCCATTCACTGCCAAGAAAATTACACTGTCAAGCTCCAGAAAAGTATGAAAGACATCGTCAGAAAAGTCCATCTGCCATCAGTGGTTCAACCGTAACGTTATGAAGCGACGAGAATACTTTTTGTACGCGAAGAAAACAAAAATAACGACTTTATTCAACAATTCGTCTCCTCTGTGTCTCTCCGCATCACCGTAGCGCCATTTTGGAGAATAACCACTGAACGCAAGCAGCGTACGCTATTCTGTGTCAGCCGTGCTGCACGGATGCACAGTTTTTGTTCAAATCAAAGCGTAAATGCACGTAGAAAACGTATCCTTGTGTCGCGGCTGACACAGAAAAGCGTACGCTGCTTGCGTTCAGTGGTTATTCTCCAAAATGGCGCTACGGTGATGCGGAGAGACACAGAGGAGACGAATTGTTGAATAAAGTCGTTATTTTTGTTTTCTTCGCGTACAAAAAGTATTCTCGTCGCTTCATAACATTACGGTTGAACCACTGATGGCAGATGGACTGTTCTGACGATGTCTTTCATACTTTTCTGGAGCTTGACAGTGTAATTTACTTGGCAGTCAATGGGACAGTCACAAGCCTTCCGGTTTTCATCCAAAATATTTTAAATTGTGTTCCGAAGACGAACTAAGCTTTTAGGGGTTTGGAACGACATGGGGGTAAGTGATTAATGACAAAATTTTCATTTTGGGGTGGAGTATCCCTTTAAATAATAGTAAGTTGTCTATTTTTTTTATTATTATTTTATTGTACTTGGAATGGGTCAACACGCACAGTTTAACAAACTTTTTGAACTCATATGACTGGCCAAATTGTACTTGTTATATCCCTGTAGTTCACATTTTCGGACACTTTAGCTCATGGAAACTAATCAAGGTTGACTGTGAATAGTACAACGGTAATGGTAATGGCATGGGTAACTTGATTGCTTTTGCGTAATGCAGCACTGATGCCACTAGGAAGTCTGCTATTTTACTGGAATTTTAAAAATGAAATGCATGGGAATCATTCCCAAAAAGATCAACAAGATGCATTTACAAAACAGTTAGGGTGAATATTTACTTCACGCCGACTTTAAAGTGATGCTTTTCTTTAGTACACAAAAGTACCTTGATCATGTGCTCCTGCACACAAATAGGCTCACTGCTGCCCAGAATACTGAGCAGCTCATCGTCAGAAATGAAGAAAAAACGTGGGAAAGCGTTCCGCTTGGAATCAAGATAATCATTAAGACTCTTTTGACACCTCTCCAAACCATCGCTTAGGTTCTGCAGATCGGCCAGACGATTTGGAACCAGACAGCATCTCTTAATGCCAGGGTCCTTCACTGTGTCAGTCATTATCTGGTGGTATTCAAAAGAGGAGAAGGGATTTACATTCTTTTCAAAAACAGGGTTACGTATTTGTTGTTGGCGCAGAACCTTACTTTTTTGAACATTTTGTCAATATTGTCAAATTTTTTGGCTTCCTCAGGTAGCTGAGTGCGAATGTCACCTCCAATGAAGATGCTTTCCAGGTACATCCATTTTTGCTGTACTAACATCCATACCTACACATATCAGAATAAAAGTAAAGAAATATGAACGTGAGCCAGTGCAGTTTTAAAGTCAAGTTGTTGTTGGCAGTGATGGTTTCCACTGACCTCAATAATCTCACTGATGAGTGATAGATTCTTCTCCCACTGCTGTACAGTGGCCAGGAAGGGACCGACATAGTGGCTGCCTGCCATACTCTGCAGGTTCATGGCATCATCATCCAGGCGCTGAAGGATGTCGTCCACAACACCAAGAATGAAACCATGCTCCTGTGTGCCTTTTAAAAACCGCTGCACACTAAATTTCATAGTTTCCCAAGTTGCCTCCACTTCTTTAACTCCCTGTAAAAATGCACACAAGCATACTATGTAATCTCTCATCATTTACATTTATTTACCCTCATGTTGTTCTAAAACTATGTGCATCTCTTTCTTCTGTGGAGCATAAAAGAGGATATTTAGAAGAATGTTGATAAGCAGTTTCAGTTCCCATTGACTTATATTGTATGGACAAAAATAAAACGGAAGTCATTGTTTGGTTATCAACATTTTTCTTTCTATACTATCTTCTTTTATGTTCCAAAGAAGAAAGGAATGCATGGGTTTGGAATGACTTGAGGGCATGTAAACAATGACAAAATATTTAGGTGGAGTATCCCTTTAATATTTGTGTTGAAATTCAAACCATTGCTATAATAAGAAGTGCAGCTGAATTTAATTATTAATGAGATTTCTAACCTTCTCAATGCCGAGCTCCTTCACAGCTGAGGTGACGATTTCACTGATGACGTTGCCATATTTGTGCAGCTCCATGGAGAACATGTTCTCCAGAGTGAAAGTGTTTGGGTTCATCTCAAAGCTGGTGCCTGTCCTCTCCATTAGATCTTTCCAGTGCCTGCAGAAACCAAGTGAGCACTTGAGTCTCATAATGCATATAAAAATTGCTAGTGTTTATCTTAGATTAAGCTAACTTTTTGAAGATCCCTTAAGACAGAGACATGTTACTTTAAGTTGAAACATTGTAAAACAAAATCTTTAAAGTATTTACCTGTTCCTGAGAGCCTCATTTTTTAGGTCCAAGAGGAGAGGGATTGACTCTTTAAATTCCTTCATGCGGCCCTCCAGGAAGAAAGATACAGGAAGAGCTCTCACATCCTTTGGCAGCTTCCGCAAGCTCTTGATAAGTCCCTCTATACCTTCCTGCAGGAGCTTTATGTCCAGATTCACCCAAAGGGTCTGTGACCACTCTGCCTTAGCCTCCTGATGAATATACACACACTGGTGTCACAACTCCTCAGAACATTTGAACAACATAGTGAGTCAAGGTTTATATAATGAATTGTCATTCTAACCTTCTGACTTTTATAAATTTCATAAATCTGTCTCAGGCCCTTCATCTCCTTTTGTACATTGAGAAGCTCTGGGTACATAGTGATGGGCAGGTTGAACAGTTTCTCAGCTTTAGCCAGTTCCTGACGGCTTGCCTCTACCCTATCCAGCTCCGTCTCATAGGTAGCCATGATCTTCAAACCTATAAGAGTACAAAAACAAAAGTTATGTAATACTAGGATGGTAAGATATGAAAAACAAAACCCATCAGGATAGTACTCTTGCCTTTCTCTAGATCATCTCCCACAGCTCCAGGCCCATGCATGTTGAAGCTCTCTGCAAATATGGAGAGCTCCTGTTTATACTCCTCAATCTGGTTTAGAGTGATCTGATTGGAACATTGGAATTGGAACATTTAGAAATCAAAGATCAAATATGTTGCTTCTCTACAGGAATTTAACTTTATTGGTAAATGATCGGTACTACCTCTGCAAAGGTCTTTTTTACTTTTGCCAGGCTGCGGTCAACCCGTCTAGACTCTTTAAAAAGTTCACTCCACAAAATGAAGATGTTTGCAGACAGCTGCACCTCCTCCTCTGTAGTCTTGTATTGTAAAGCAGATAAAATGTATAATTTTATTAGGCAAGGATGCATTAAATAGATACAAGGGAGAGTACCGACATTCATAATGTCAAAAGCTTTCTATTTCAAATAAATTATGTTTTTTGTTAAACTGTCTATTCATTAAAGAATCCTGAAATTGTGTGTAATACAGCTCTAAGTGAATGAAAACATCCTGCAAAGTTTTAAATCTGAAAGTGCACCATGTATAAAGTTAGTCTCTCAAAAGAAAGAGTCGACTCTGAATCATTTAAACGTTTTTTTTTAAACAAATCCCAAGCCGTTTCATGTTGACATCAACATGAAACATTAGCATATTGCACGCCCACTTGTTGCGCGCGCAGACCTGGGAAAACTAGATTTTTTTGCGTTGGTTTGAATGAAAATGCAAATTAATTCTTTTGCCACTAGGTGCCACTTTTGGAGCAGTAAAAATAACTGTTTCCCGGTAACGACACAAAGCAGCACTGCGCTCACAAACGCTGCTTTATGAAATGGAAATGAAATCGACCAATCACCGCAGATTAGCGTCACGCAAAGGAGGGTTTGAATCGTTGAGTGAATCGTTTGGGAGTCGTTCAGCAAATAAGGTAAAAATAAATGCATATTATAAGAAAATGAAAGTGTTTTTTGACCTTGCATGCATGTCAACCTGTTGTTGGGGACTCCCAAAACCAAAATATGAACCTTTCATAACCCATAATAGGGGCACTTTAAGCAGCACAACTGTTTTCAACACTGAAAATAATAAATGTTACTTGAGCACCAAATCAGCATGTAATAATAATTTCTGACAAATGTGACACTGACTGGAGTTATGGATGCTGAAAATTCAGCTTTGCCACAGAATAAATAGAATTTTAAAATATATTAACATATAAAACAGTTCTTTTAAAAAAAGTATTTCATAAAAAATTATGCTTGGTGAGCATAAGAGACTTCTTCCAAAAACAAAATAAAGTTGTACTGACTCTTTTTGAATGGTAGTTTTAATTTTAGTGGCTTGACTGGTACAAATTGGATCAATAAAAGCACATTTTATCACCTTTCATAAAAAATATTGGTGTAGGCCTAAAGGAAACATGGACTGTTGCACTACATCTGATAGGTTTAAGTTTACTCACCTCCACATTGTACATGCTCAGAGTCCTGTATCTCTCTTGAATATCACTGATTCTCATCTCCACTGAGAGAGACATATCTCTAATGTCTGTAATTGTACCCAGAACAAATTTCAGGTCCTCCAAGTTATTGGGGCTCCTCTTCAAATTATCTGACAATATCTGTTCACAGTAAATTCATTCTTTTAAAACAGACTGCCTCACAATCTCAACATTTCACTAACACAATTTTTAGATGATGCAAAGATTACATTTAAAACAGTGCAACATTTGTCCTCACCAACAGCTCATTGCGCAAGTTGAAAAGCTCCTCTCGGGCCGAGTCATTGAGCAGCCTGCCAAGAGAAGTGACCCATGCTTGAGCATTCTCCTGGACGGCACGGGCCAGTGGCTCCAGGTTCAGTCTGATTATGTGTTCATGCTTCACCAAGGGCTGCTTTGCCACCTCATTGCTGACCCTGACATAAAACTGAAACTTCTCATCATACATCACACATGAGGGCTTCTTGGCTGCAAACTTCTCCATAACAATAGCCTTGTCGAGTTTCCAGAGAGAGCGATAGCTCATCCAGGTTTTGAGGTAGGCACTGATTCCATTAAGGAGACGCTGCATTGTCTGGGAGATGGCTGTGGCTTGCTCATTTATCTGTGGAAGCTGGCATACTTCACTGTAAAAAGTGAAGACGAATGGTTTGTCTTCACCATCCACATGCTGTGGAGGGCATTGGATACAACTGCCATGCATCCAGCGAACAAACAGCTAAAGAAAAAAAGTGACCTGAGTGACCAATTATCTACATTGCACTAAATCTGTACTACATATGTGAAAATATTTGCTTTCTAATTGCACAACAGAGTATGGAGTGCTGCAGGGATGATGCATTTCTATAGGCCAAAAACCAGAAATTAGTTATTATTTAAGCACTTTCAGTTCCATCATCCCAAAGTCACTGGAGTTTTTAATGGGTTTAATGCCTGAAAAACACCTGAGGTTAACACAAGCTCAATGTATTTTCACCTTTTATTCCATGACATAAGATACAGCAGTAATACACCCTCATGATTTTTTAAAGCCTTTACTTGTCTTGGAAAAGATTGCTAACAAGTTGCTAAATTGGACTACTAGGTTTTCAGGGACATTAAACTTCATCACACTGAATAAGAAAACTCATCTAACTAGTCTGCTTTCACAGCCTTGCTGTGTTTATAATCACGCTTTAGAAACTATTCTAATTCAAGTTTTTTAAGATAAAATGTTTTTTCATTTTTTTATTTTATGAAGGCCGAAAGAGTTGTTGGAAGCTTTGTGGTGGTGATGTTGCAATCACAGTGTAGTTCATATATAGCCTATGTTTAGCTGTTTACTTCTGTTGTAATTTAGGCTTCAAAAATTCAAAAAAATGTTGAGTTCATTTGTGAAGATTATCATGATGAACAAAACATGTAAGAATCCTAATCTTTTGTTGAACATAGAGCTTATTTTCTTCGAAGTATCCAAAAGCCAACGGAAAAATCCTGTTGGGTTTTTGTTGAGGGAACCAGGGTGTTGATAACTTCTGGGAGGGCCTGCAAAAATACATCATCCCCTCAGAGCTGCATTTTCTCTCTAAATGTAGTTCATTGTCAACATACCCTGGTGCTCTCCACACAGTCACCGACACACTGTCTAATAAGCTTGTACACCTCACTGCTCTTGGGAAGCAAAGCAATCTCAGGTGCAGCTAGGATGGTGTCGATTTGGAAGAGTGGAGTAGTGCCCATCAGTGCGGTGTTAAAAGCTTGAATATTGCTGAAAGACAATGGTAATGGTAAGCATAAAAGAGCATGAGACCGTCTATGTAAATGCATCTGAGAAACAGTCAAGAAAACCTACTGAAGCACCATCTTGCTAAGTGAATCAAAGATCTTGCGCTCCCAATAAGCGTAGAATTGAGCCATGCGTTTGGATTTGCCAGTGCTGGTTCCCATAATCAGACTCTCTATCTTGGTGAGGAGTGGACTGATAGCTGCATACTTATTTACAAGAAGGTTCACTGCCTTTGCCCTCTCACACTCAATGAAGTCACAGAACTCCTTAATTCCTGGAACAACAGATAGATAACACATTGCCACTTTGTACCTGATGTGTCTGCTTATGGGCTGTATTTCGAATGTCTATATAATACTCTTAACCTGGTAGGTATCCATTTTTATCTGCCACTGGGAATTTGAAAAGGTTTGCCGATTCAATGGATTTACGTTTATCGTCAATGTCTCGTTCATTCTTCTGAATTTGGTTCACAAGGGACTCAAATTTTGAAGTGGCCTGGTTTCCACGTTGGACGAATTGTGGTATACCTGTAAAACAAGTGTAAATGAAGTTCATTTTAAGAAATTACATCAGTTAGAACTTTCAGAACTACAAAAACTAACAACTACAAACATTATTATGGGCTATGCAAAAATAACTGGTATCCCCTGTGTAACTTACCTAGAAAATTCCAGTTGACTCTTCTGCACCCAAAGCTTAGCTCTCGCCTCAGTTCCTGCACCTGATCAGCCATTAGTGAGAACTCAGCATCATTTAGATTGTCCATCAGAGAATGGTAACGGTTTACTAACTTGTTCAGTCCTTTTATGTGCCTGCATGCAAAACAAAAAAAAGATCAAAACACTTCAAGAAATATTTCAGGGATGTCTATTTTGGTCAAATGTCATAACACATTTTTTCAGGGAAAAGTTATGGAGACTACCTCAGAAACTTGTCTTCCTGCAGAGCAACATTTTGTGCCTCACTTGGTGTTAAGATGCCCAAGTGATCCAGATACTTGGTCTCAGATATGATCTCCTGCAGTTCAGGGGCAAAATTGACAGAGTAGCACACATCCTTTTCCACAGCCTTCTCTGACCCCTGAGCAGCCTGCAATCACAGCCATATTCACACATAATAACATTAATGTCATTTCAAAGCACGTTTTTATGTACATGTTAGCTTCGAGGCAGAGGGGAACATAGACACTGAGATTACTTGTCTAGGCATTTTAATATTGTAATGGCCATTATAAATTTTCACTGCCATCTTTTTCTCACAGCTGACAGATAGCTTCCCCTGTCACTGCAACGTACTGTATTGAGCTGTGTGGAGTCTACACAGACAGCCCCAGCACTGTTGACCATGATCAGCACACTTCTCTTCATCAGGAGGGACAGAGTCTGATTAGTCTCTGCTTTCCATTGGTTAAACAGCTCCACTTCATAGTCCCTCATACGCATAGCCACCTCTAAGAATTTGGATACCACCTGCAGAATGAAAAATAAAAACAGTCAGGACATTTTCATTCATACAGGTTGGGGTTGCATAGAGAGCAAAACTACACATTTTCAAAATTAAACCCATCATGTATTTGCTTGAACGTGGGTTGTTGTAACCCTGAATACTAAGTCCTGAATAATGATGATGGTTTTGGGATCACCGGTTTTGGGACTTTTTAGGAGGCATTTACAGTACATAAAAACTACACTGTTCTTACAGTAAGTCACACACTTGGAACAGAATGCAGGGGCCTTAAGGTGTGTTTTAAAACTTGAACTATCTTATATGAAAATGCAACACTAGTGGGACACTTAAAAACGATACTATGCAGTGATCAAAGACGTCCATCCAAATGTCCACGGCTGTAGCAGTGGTACTTTAAAGGGAATGAATTTAAAGATGCACCTCTTCCAAGATTGTTACAGTGCAAACTGACTAAAAATATCAAACTATAATATGATTTTAACATTTAAACTTTTTAATTGTTTTTACACTCACCTTGTCATTCTAGTAACAAAAACTTTATTTAAGCAAACAAGGACTTACTGCTTTGCCCTCTTCACTGTCCATCATCTCACGTGCCTCCTTGAAACGCCTAATGGGGTACCTCATGCGGTCTAGCAGGAAACGCTCCCAAATAATAGCTCCTGCCACAGGAGGATTATTCTTATTGAGAGGTGGGTTATCTTTGAGCTTCATGAATAGGTCATTTAGAAGGTCCATCTAGGCAACAATACCAAAGAAGACACATGAGAATAGCAAGAAATGCAATCTCTGTATCACCATGTCAACATTTAAATCAAACATGTCCTTCAAAGGTTTTAAGGTCTTGAGGTACCTCTTTGCAGTACTGAGCAAGAATATCATTAAACTTCTTCATCAACTGATTGTTGATGGCATCTCTGGAGCGGATGTGTTTAAATTTCAGCAGCAGGTCAAAGGCTGCCGATGAGGAACGCAGCGTCTTGAAGGAGTAATTGATGAAATTGATAGCTTCTCTTTCAATTGCCTTAAACGATAGATACCAATTAATACAACATAAATATCAAAAATAAATAAATTAACAATGTAGTTGTTGTCACAAAGTTGTACCTGAACTTCCGTTCTAAATTCTTGCATGACCATTTTCCAACTGCTCATTTTGCGGATGTCAAAAGGGTCAAAGGAAACTTCCTCAATGGGTTCGACGAGGCAGTTTACACGGTGTAAAACCTCATCTATTCGCTTTGGATCACCCGTCACTGCTTTTAACTCCGGTCCAAAAATAATGTAGAACTCATCCAGAGTCTATAAGTCATTATTCATTTGGGAGAAGGTTACTGACTGTGAGGAATATTTCTCAGGACAAATTTCTTAGTGTAAAATAGAAATCTATTCAATTAAATCTGCTTGATCTGATTTGGCTTACCTGCAAGATGTTATACAAGTCTTGACAGATTGAAGCCATATAGTCTGTTTTTTCAAACAGCTTTTTGCGATCAAATTCCCAGCGGGGATCTCGGTCTGATTTCTCAATCCGTGCACGGACCTCAAAATAACTGGCCTTCCACTGATCCAGGACTTGCTTTCCATCCTGAGCCTTGGCTTTGGCCACCACCCTCTTGTCTCTGCATAATATTAATGAATGTGGTGATCATTGTCATTTAATATTTTTTGTGTGAAACTTCTAAATTGATTAAACATTTAATAAAAAGTATAATCCTTATTTTTTATTTTTACCCCAACAGAATTAATTTCAAACTCAAATGCTACCTGCAACATTTTCATATTTTTGTGTATGTTACTGCTGGCTTGTGGTTTGAGCTACTTTTACAGATTTTGCTTACTCACTTAAACAGAACACGGACATTCACGACTCTTGCAACCCGTTCAGACAGTTCCCAGGCAATGCGTTCCATCAGAGATTCCAAACGCTCATCTGTGTTGTAATGCCTGGATAATATCCAGATCATACGCAGCCCGTTCATCAGTTCAGGAATAGTGTCCAAGACCACTTTGAAATCCAGTCCTGTGACAAGGTTCTGTAAATATTAAAACACTGATGAAAAACACTGTATTTTTGAGCCTTGTTGCTCTGCTGACATCAGCAAATTTTGTCATTATTTGCTTATCTTTTCCACAAGAAAAAGAATTACAACATATAGATTAACTGTAATAGATTTACTGTAAAGCTGCTTTGAAGCAACTGGTATTATAAATAAACTTGATATTTCTTTTAAACTCTACCCATGGTTACTCCTCACCCTGAAGTGTCTCTCCATTGTGGTGAGGAATTGTACATTATTGACAGACTCCTCATGGTATTTGCTAAGCTCAGCCGTGGTCTTTTCAAGTTCCTGCATTATGAATGAGTCGGCACGGGTCATCACGTCTAGAATCTTCTTCACCACTTGCAGGTTCAGTTGCTCACTCAAACTACTGAAGACAGCAACACGTTCACGCCAGAACTCCATTTCTGCCAAAGGACCGGGTCCCTTTAGAAGAGAAAGAACAATAAGTCAATTGTTTAAATGTTCTGTTTAGGTTGCCCATCACCGATCTACTGAGTAGAGACATAACAACAACATAACAACAAGAATTTCATCATGATTCGTTCATCTAAATTTCACAAACCTGTGGTTTCTTTCTTTTCTGCTCTTCAACGACAATTGTGATTTGTGTGTGCCAATTCATCACACACTGCTCTAGTTTCTCCACCATGCCTGGATTAGACAAGAGCACCTCCACTCCACCCTCCAAATCCACGTCTGGAATGTGCAATTTAAATTCACCTATAACATAGAGACCAAAATATTAACTGTTTGAACATTGATAATAATCAGGAATGTTTCTTGAGCACAAAATCAACATATTTTAAAATGTTTTCTGGAGGACCATGTGACACTGAAGACTGGAGTAATGGCTGTTGAAACTTCTGGTTTGCCATCACAGGAATAAATAAAATGTTAAAATATGTTAAAACAGAAAACAGCTATTTTGAATTGTAATAGTATTTCACAATATTATTATTTAAATGTTTAATAGTACATGCAGTCTTGGTGAACATAAGGGACTTCTTTTAAAGGGGTCATATGATGCTATTTTAAAGATCATTATTTGGTGTATTTGGTGTAACAGAATATGTTGACATGCTTTAATGTTCAAAAACACATTATTTTTCAAATACTGTACATTATTGTAGGTCCTCTATGCCCCGCCTCTCTCAAACACGTCGTTTTCAACAAAGCCCCCTCCTTTGACAAGCGCAGTCTGCTCTGATTGGCCAGCTGACTCAGTGCATTGTGATTGGCCGAACATCACAAGCATGTGACAACATCATCACAACATCACGGAAATGTAACGCCCCTTACCATAATCGCTTCAGCTTTCAAAGTAAATATCAAGACAGTTAATAATGTCGTTAGTTTTACCATCAGTTCAAGCCCGAAAGGACAACAGAGTCGCGTGACAGACACAGTGATGAAGCTGGTATGTGTTTGCAGTACACAAGCCCTTTGTACTCTTCTAGGTTCAAAAAACTGTCGTCCATAAAATGAGTTGCACAAATTCGAACATCTGGGTTGTGCTGTTCTGTTGTAAATAAATCTTAACCAATGATTCCTAATTGCATCTACTTCCGGAAGGCCAAATAAAGTGCTTTCGCACTGAAACACAGCATCTCCCTGACATGGCTGCGTCAACACTACTGCTGTTCCTGAAACCAGCATTCTTTCTTTGCGTGCACATTTGGGCGGCATTATGCTAATATTTCCACATAGTGACGTAGATATGTGGGGGCGTGTTAGAACGAGCCGTTTTAGGTAGGTGTGGCTGACTCTTAACTTTTATAAAGAATATCTCTTTGGATTTGAGACTTTAGTCTTTGCAACTTTACAGATCTTCTTTAGGCACCAAGAGCTTGTAGCACTCCAAAGAGAAAGGAAAACTTGAAATCGCATCATATGACCCCTTTAAAAATACTCAAAAAAAGACCCCAAACTGTTTAATAGTAGTTTTTATGTGTATGTGTATATATAGTATAAATTTTTCTGAGTCTGAAAGTGAAAATATAATACCTTCAAGCTGCTGTAGGGTTTGGTTTATGACCTGCAAGAATTTATGTGTGCTGTGGAGCAGATCATCTCGGACTTCAAAAGCCCCACGGGATTCTGCAGGCTGCTGTTTCTCATCTCCTGTTGTCTTACACACTGCGTCACTCTCTTGAGAGCCAGCAACACCATGATATCCACCATCAGTGAGCCTCAGCTGATTCACAGAGAGAAGAGGGATGTACACCTGCAAAGAAAGCATTCAATAAAGATACACACTTCCATAGCATAATTAATAATAATTCATTCATATGGGGATGAGATGTTTAGTCACGCACATGGTTGAAAAGCCCTCCAAGCATCATCAAGGGATGGTCATTCATCATGCCAAACTCAATAAGTTTGGGCATCAAATTATTAGCCTCGTTTATATCTGCAGGTTCAGTGATAGTTTCTGGATAGAGTAAAACACCAGACATATCAATTAAATGTGCAAAGAAATGTTAAAAACACACACACACACACATTTTGAAAGCACTCCACCTACCACTGGTGTTTCTCAGGAAGTAGAGGACATTGTATTTTTCAAACCTCTGTGGGATATTGTTCACGTCCACATGAAGCTCTACGTGATACACAACCTGAACCTCAATCTTGTGATAGAAACAATAAAGATAAAATTTTGTCAAAGCATTATTCAAAAATACACACACCGATAATCAGATCTCCTACACATTTTGATAATTTACCATTCTGTTTAATAAATGTGTAAAATAAATAGATATAATTAATAAACTGAGAGTTACATTGGGAGGTGGTTTATTCCCTTTTGTTGCCTCTGACAGGCCCTCAACTGCAGGATCCTGACTCTGAGATTCTTCTACGTTTGAGGAGTCCTGGCTTAGTCTGTTTTGACCATTTCTGTTCTCTTCAGTGTCATATGTGGACAATTGTAAAGAAAAAACTATTTGTAACTTTGAGTAATTTGCATTTATCTTATTGATAATATTAACCATTTAGAAAGCACACTCACTGTCAGCAGGGGCTATCTCTCTGTTTGAGATGAGGGAACCTTCAGACAAAACAGATGGACTTCTCTCCGAGTCATTTTCTAGACAGGGAAATCATTGTATTTTCAAAAACGTTAATGACTTGGTACCACTTTGTTATTTAACATATTAAACCGTCCTTAAGACTTATTATTAATAAGCGAGCAAAGTGATATATCTGACTTTTGAACTTCAGATCTCAGGCACGCGAAAGTCGTTAGCAACGGTACATTGTGAATAGCAACAGATACATTTGCGTTGACATGAAAACGTACCAACATGAATTTCCACTTCAACCTCTTCTTCTCGTATATTCTTGAAGAAAAACAGCGCTGAGGGCGCCTCTTCCCCTGTGACTACGTTTAAAAAGTGTATGATTTTCTGCTCTTCCTCTCCATCACCGCGACTGAGTAACTCCTCAAAGCAGCCTGAATCAGGCAAGTCAAACATCACACATACTGCGTTTTTAATCCACTCCACTCGGGGGTCATCGTGAGGCATTTTTGTTCTTCTTTGGGTGGGAATTACTACATAATACAAGTTTGTAATTTGTATGGAAAACTATTTAGACGTTCATTGTAGCAACCGAAAGCGCGCTCTGGTTTAGTTGACGTTGCTATAACAACAGTAACAATGCGCGTCACGCGCGCACTGTTGACGGTGTTGTTTCCAGATCGTGTTATTCATTTTATTCTGAATCACATTGGTTATTAGAAATAGAGATAAGAAGAAAACGTATTATATAAAATCTATTATAAATTTCTTTTGATGTTCTGCATAATTAACATTTAAGTCACGCTGCTAAAAGTAGACCTGTAACTGTGTTCTAAACCGTGGTCATGTAATGTCTTTATTTATTTTTTTACATGTGTATTTACTTTTCTTACAAACTGGTCCATCCACCTCTTTTTACAACAGGGCTCTTCAACAAAATTCCACCAGGTGGCGTTTTGCCTTCTATCCACTGATCTCAGTGCTTCTAACTCGAGCTTCACGGTTATAAATAGTTAAATCGATAATTTATTATGATCGTTAAAATCATAATCAGCTTAATTTCATTAAATTGTACTCATAACTTGCTTACTATTTTGACTCTTGCATGACACGTCACTGTGAACTCACGAAGTCATTATAAAAACTCAACAAGCATTATGAAAAAAACAAATATAATCCAGAAATAAATATTCTATTTACATAAGGAACATTTATTTATACATTTTTATATATACACACATACATAAAGAGCTGTTTTAGCAGCAAATTTAACTATCTCAATGTATGACTATTTTTTACAGTATTAATCTGCTTTTACATTGTAATGGCTAAGGATGGAATTGTTCAAGATTGGGGGGGACCAAAATGTATGTTTTTAAGAAGTGGATATTGAAAAAAATTCACAGAAATAATCCCCTGACAAAATGAAAAAAACAAATATAATCCAGAAATAAATATAAGACACTGAAGAAAGAAAAATGTCAGATACGGTATATTTACATAAGGAACATTTATTTATACATTTTTATATATACACACATACATAAAGAGCTGTTTTAGCAGCAAATTTAACTATCTCAATGTATGACTATTTTTTACAGTATTAATCTGCTTTTACATTGTAATGGCTAAGGATGGAATTGTTCAAGATTGGGGGGGACCAAAATGTAACATTTTAAGAAGTGGATATTGAAAAAAATTCACAGAAATAATCCCCTGACAAATATGAATTCTGAGGGAATATGCCCTCCTCAATTTCTATGGTTGTTACGATAATACTACTAATAATAATAATACATTTCAAAACCTTTAGATAAGTTTCAGCAAAAATGTGCCATAGTCACAGAATGTGTGCCCCAAATCAGGTCCGGGATTACTCCCAATAATGCACATTTTGTATGTTTCCACAATCAAACACATCTGATTAAACTCATCAGCTCATTAGTAGAGACTCCAAGACCTGAAATGGGTCTGTCATACAAGGGAGACATCCAAAATGTGTACTGCTGTGGGTACCAAGGCTGTAATAATTATATTACATTATATTGTAATAATTATATTGTAACTAATATGAGAAAAGCCAAACACACAGATAAATTTAGAGATCATGACACACACCTTTCACTGACGAAAAACAGAATCAAGAAAGTTTTTTTCTTTGAAGAACAAGATTTTAAAAAACAATGCTCTACTCCCTGACAAAGTCTACACAGTCTAACATATTTTCCCTGCTACACTTTTTTGCCACTGATTTATCTAATTTATGGCTAAAATATGTTTAGTCCAACAAGATTGCATGTAAACTGTTACCATTAATGCCACATACTATGTGTGTTAACATTGAAAAATGAAAGCAGAAATTATAGTGACACCATGGTACCATTTTTATCGCCCACGCATTATTTTTAGCATCATCTTGATAGAAAGTAGCATCACAGATTTAGCTTGTACATTCACCGATCTATGAAACTTTCCTCGTCTTTACTTTTACAAAAGTACTAGAAGCAAGACTTTCAAGGGGGTATTATGAGGAATTTCAAACACAACTTATGTTTACTCATCTTCTCTGCCAGCTTATCTTCTAGCCACCTCCTGGGGCTTTTGTTGCGGACGTGTTTTTGGGTGTGTTTTTACTGTCCTCACCGCTTAAAGGGATAGTTCACCAACAAATGAAAATTACCCCATAATTTACTCACCCTCAAGCCATCCTAGGATTTTGTACTTCTAATTCGTGACCGGTGTTTTCTTTTGCTCTCTCCTCCGCGCTTCCACGTTCGTCACTTCCGCGTTCGTCACCGCGTTTGCCTACTTCCTACGTCATCCGCTGGACGCCACTCTCTCGTGAATGCGCGTACGCTAGGATGGCTTGAGGGTGAGTAAATAACAAGCTAATTTTCATTTTTGGGTGAACTAACCATATATAAAGACCACAACCAAAATAATGCCAAGCACCACTGCAGCTACAACTGCTGCCATTATCACTTTGTACTTAATATTCTCCCAACGCTTCTTCTGTTTCACCTTAATCGAGGTCTTTGAGAATTTTTCGCTCTGAAAAGAAATAAGTACAATCATTAAAATAATTATTTTAAGAGAGAGAGAGAGAGAGAAAGAGAGAGAGAGAGAGAGAGAGAGAAAGATTCTTGATGGCACGAGTGGAGTTTTTTCAGAATTAGAACTGACTTCATTTTTGACTGTTACAAAGACTCATCTGAAAAATAAGAGTGGAAAAACATGCAAGGCTTTGTACTTTTGTACAGGGTGTTTTGTTTTCTTAACTGTAATTATAATCTTTGTTTAAGAATTGAACTCATTTCATAATTTTATATTTAACTTGTGATACTGACAGTTATTCAACTGAATTAAACTAAACTGAGATGAATAGTAACACGATTGTCCTCTGTAGAGCTCCTTTACAGCTGAAATTGAATTTGTTGCTTCAAAACTGATCAATTTTACAAGTTACACTATTTCCCCTTTTATTATTGTGTTTTTATTCATTTTTATGAAGCTGCTTTGAAACAATATGTATTGAATAAAGCTCTGTATAAACAAATGTGACTTGACCAACCAAGACTTTCAATGGGATTTTTAGTATGTTTATATAATAAAAAAAACACGAAACCAAAGTGAACTTGTTGCCTGACTGCAGGGCATGTACTGCACAAACAGCCTGCTACACTATTACACAAGTGTTGTTCATTTCATAACAAAAGGAAATGGCGTTCTAAAATTAACAAGGTAAACTAAACTCAGGATGCAAATTGTACACTCTTTTTTCCGTACACCCCACCTAGACACTATTAATAGACTCCAATTTGACATGCCCTTGCTTTCCCTAGAAACACTTGAAATTCCAGAAACCTAGTTTATGGTCATAAGACTCCTCAACAAACCATAAAACAAGATCATAGAACCATAAAATGCATAATTAATTGGGCATGCTTTTTGTCAAGCAGTTTTAAAGGCATAAATTAAATTATATTTACTAAATGATAATATAAACTATCTAGATGATAATATTAACTAACATGTTCAAGTAGTTTATCAGCTCGGTCCTCAAGCTCCCCGAGTTTTCCCGCACGCTCGTCAGCCTTGTTCATGTTATCCAGCATGATAACTTTGATTTCCTCCACATCCTCCTGGGCCTGACGGAGGCGGCTTTGCCCATTCTCCTGGAGACAGATGAAATAGATTTATTGGGAAACAGAATGACTGGCAAACATCCTTTACAATACATACATTATCATCAATACATTTCTGCAACAACATAATTTTCCCTATGAGAGACTAAATTGTCCTATTAGATGTTTAACAGAAGAAAAAAGCAATCAATGACTGATTAAACACAAAAAGTGGTAATGAAGACTTCCTGGACACCTCCCATGCATAATAGGCTTGGAGTTCTGTTGACAACAAGCACTGGGAATGGAATTCTGGAACAGAGCCTCTGCTCTCTCAGTTTATGATGGAACAGCGCAGGGGAGAGACAGAGAAACTGTGCATTTCTACAAGCTATTGCATCAAAACCCACAATGAGGCCTTTGTGAAAACAACATGGCTGAGATCCACGAAATCCATGAGATCCATTTAGAGACTGTGACCTCTCTGACATTAGCAGTCTACAGCATCTGACACATTGTGTATATCAGCTGAGTCAGAATGTTAATTCCTCTCTTTGTGCTCAGAAGGATGCAAGTGACTTGAGGTCAAGGTTTAGTTGATGAGTGGCCCATCGTAGATGGGAAACTGTCACACAAAGATCAATGAAATTATTCATTTTACAGGAAATACCACTTATTACTCATGCCATCTCACGTCAGAACCGTACACAATAGAACAGTGGTTCTCAAAAATGGGTCATAAGTTTTAACAGGAACAGCAGGGATAAAAAAAACAATGCTAAATGCAAATTGTAAAAAATGCAACTAACATTATAACATTGTGTCTAGACTATCAAAATAAATAAGTTTATGTTTTACAAGTAAGGAGAAACCCATATATTGTTTTGTTGACACTGAAGGCTTTGCATGAATTTAAACTCTAGAGTAGCGCAGTGAGCATAATTTTTTTCAATATTAACAGCATGAATTTTCAAGAGACATTTATCATCTAATAATAGACCAATTAATACTTTTCAATGTTTGAATTTAAGATTTTATGAATTGAATGTTTTGAATTTAACTTTTTGTTTACATTTGTACTAGAAACAATACATATAGAATTTAAAAAATATCTGTGTATAAATAAATAAATAACCACATATGGATGCTAAAGCAAAACCAGTGATATAGCTAGTCTTATGAATAGAAAAAAAAAACAACTTCACAAAACAAGACTGTCATAAAATAAACCATAAAATGGGTCACACACTGTATACATAAGTACATATCAGTGTATAAATAAATATGTAAATATCTGGATGCTAAAGCAAAATGAGTGATATAGTCTTATCGATTTAAGTAAACAAGGTTTTAGTAGTGTGGCCATGAAATGGGCCACACATTGCATAAATAAATAAATACAATTGTAATATACTGAGATATAGTATAGAAATATTCATCTTTAAAATAGTAGAAGCACAAAGGATCAAACAAAAACTTATTACAGAAGAGCATGTTGATGAGTTTTTCATCACACTCTTTGCATATGAACAGAACTGCAGGATACACCTCTCTTTTTACATCCGTTCTTTGCCTCCTTCCTTCCTTCCTCTCTCACTTCGACTGCTATAATGAATATGGAATTTCCTTGAGACTAGACAAAATCCCCTCTCATGTGTTTCAACTAAACAAAAAGTGTCATGTTGTCATTTCAAGCCACCTGAGATGAACCAACAATAAGGGTTACTTACTGCAGAAATCTGAAGGGAAAACTTTGTTGCTGGTGGTGTAGGAAAAAACTAGATAAAATCACAGCTGGGGAAAATGCTAGGATAATGAATTGGTTAGTGTTCAGGTCTGGCTGTACTTGCTCTTCTTTAACCATTTTGTTTTAATGTTGCGCTACAGCTGCAGTCAAAAGTTTACATATACACAAAATCTGCAAAATGTTAATTATTTTACCAAAGTAAGAGGGATCATACAAAATGCATGTTATTGTTTATTTAGTACCGACATTCTAATTTATTGAGATGCACCTGTATATGTACACTTTTGAACGGGGTCATTTTTATAAATTCAGCTATTATTTTTTATTATTTATCTTGTGGACTATATGTAAACATCTTTTATGCGAAATCTTATTCAGGTCAGTATTAAAAAATAACATTCATTTTGTATAATCCCTTATTTTGGTAAAATAATTAACATTTTGCAGAGTGCTATGTAAACTTAAAAGGTGTATGTAAACGTTTTGACTTCAACTGTATATGAATCTAGAGTACACAATCCACTACCTATAAAAACACATTATTTTCCTATTGGTGTGTACATCACTTAAGTTTGTTTGGTGGCTTTCGTATCAGCTAAGGTCAAAACTAGCTTTTTGTCCCTCTCTAGAGATGTAATGCAGATTGGTGGATGTACCAAACTAAATTAATACAAACTCATACAATAATACAAATAAATTGTTTACCATTAGTGTTTTAAGATTGAAAATGAGAGGAAGATAAAAAAAAAAAAGTCATACTTTTGCTGAGAGATCAAATTTTTATTTACAAAATATCACATTTCATTCCAGATATTTATGCTAATAAGATTCAAATCCAAGGCACTTAAATGGTTTTTAAATTATCACTTGTACTAGATGATTAAAAAATGATTCAATGTCTTGATCAAAAAGGTTTGTTTATAATAATGAGAGAGAATAACATATAAAACTGCTTAAGATAAGTAAGATGTTAATGGAAGCAACATGAGATACAGCATAATAAGAATCAGGTTTACAAACATTCAACGCAGTCGAGTCATTCTGACTACACAGACATCCAATGCCTTGACTAAATTGTTTACCATTAGTGTTTTAAGATTGAAAATGAGAGAAAGATAAAAAAAAATGTCATACTTTTGCTGAGAGATCAAATTTTTATTTACAAAATATCACATTTCATTCCAGATATTTATGCTAATAAGATTCAAATCCAAGGCACTTAAATGGTTTTTAAATTATCACTTGTACTAGATGATTAAAAAATGATTCAATGTCTTGATCAAAAAGGTTTGTTTATAATAATGAGAGAGAATAACATATAAAACTGCTTAAGATAAGTAAGATGTTAATGGAAGCAACATGAGATACAGCATAATAAGAATCAGGTTTACAAACATTCAACGCAGTCGAGTCATTCTGACTACACATAGACATCCAATGCCTTGACCTCTCTGAAGCAAAGTGCATAAAGCTACCCAGAAAACAAGAACATTCAGAGAAGCGATTTTCATTGGCTGAATTGAGATATGTAAAACGTTTTTAAACAAAAACTGCAAATTGAAAATTACAGTACAGGCTCTAAAACATTCCTCCTTTGCTCGAAACAGGAAAAAGTTACATGTCTTGGGTTTCATTAAGATCCCGCAGTGCAAGGCCAAACTTTTGATGCAGTACACTCAAATTCTGATTACAGTACTGACTGCATGTGGTACAGTGCAACTGTTACACTGCATGTCAAATTCAATGCAGTAATCTGAGGATACAGAAAATATCCATCATTCCTATCTAAATGACCTTGTTCAGGTGCTCGTTCCATTAAAAAAATTTTTTTTAATTCATTCTATATATAGGATGAAAATCAGTTTCTCTGTTTTGATGTTTGGGGCATTGCCAATTTTCAGTAAATATTTAAGACAGGAAATTACCCTAAACATCTTACAATTTTATAATTTCCATAATGAAATGGTGTTTTGGGTAATGCAACAGTTATAAGAACACATTTTTGTTTGACCTTTTACAAATAACATAATTGTGGGCAAAAGCACAAAGACAGTGACCCATCAAACACAAAATAGAGACACTTGAAGATCTAAAAGTATTACATAATTACAAGTAACATCTTATGTAATCGAATCTAACAGTCTTAAATACACTTCATAATTCAAAAGATAGAACTTTCACTCATTACCTTCGCCGAATCAATGCCAGTATATGACTATTTCAAGGGTACCTTCATTATGAATAATATTGCAAGTATTTGTATACAGCTGTGGCATTTTATCAGGCTTTAGAGAACCATAAATACCACTAGGATGATCTTTCAGGAGGAGAGAAGTATGAAAACAGACAGCATTGCGTCTATAGGCTATTTAAAATCCTCCACTTCAAGGTTTCCGAAGCTGTCATTATGGAAGCTACTCATTTTAAGGTGGTGTGATACCATAAGATATGAAGGTATATGAGCTAAATGTGCAAATAAAAGGTATGTGTGTGTGTTCCTGAAGTTATGACCTGTGCTGGTGTGTGGACATGGTTGCATATATCTGTATGTGTATGTGAGAGTGCTTGTAACTGATAGAAATCCTATGGAGTGGGAGGTTTGGGTGCGGGTGCACTGGTCGGGATCACACCAGTAGCAAGGAATATGACAATCAGTACAATGATAAGGACTATCACAACAATAACCACAATCAGCTTCACGTTCTTCCACCAGTAAGCGCGAGCAACCTTCTGAGAGGTGTGCTTAAAGTTCTGGGCCTAAGAAGCAGGAAAAAAAAAACAGTATAATGTCAACTAGTGTGCGGCTAAAGCTGCATACATTAGCCTATCAGTTAGAAGTGTGGGGAAAATAAGATTCAGCAAGGATGCATTCAACTGATCAAAACATACAGTAAAGGCAGTTTTTTAATGTTACAAAATATTTCTATTTTAAACAAATGCTGTTTTTTTAACTTTCCATTCATTATAAATTGAAGCACAGCTAAAAAGTAATGTTTCTTGAGCACCACATCAGCATATTGATGAATGATTTCTGAAGGATCATGTGACACTAAAGATTGGACTAGTGACTACCGGAAATTCAGCCTTGCTATTATTATTTACATTATAAAATATATTAAAGGGGTCATATGATGCGATTTCAAGTTTTCCTTTCTCTTTGGATTGTTACAAGCTGATTGTGCATAGATAAGATCCCTGAAGTTGCAAAGACTAAAGTCTCAAATCCAAAGAGATATTCTTTATCAAAGTTAAGACTCTGCCACGCCCCCCTAAAACGGCTCGTTCTAACACACCCCAACATGTCTACGTCACAATGTGGGAAGTTTTGCATAACGCCGCCGGAGAGATCATGTGTAATATTGACAAAAGCGATGCAACAAGATAGCTTTGCCACATTCACACCTCGAAACACTAATAAAGTACTGTAACACTGGTAAATGCAGCGCAAGACCCCATAAGAACCACCTTTTGCATTGTTCATTTTGCCATTTGAGTACTTTTTCCCCATGTTTAGCCACATTAAACACTTTAAGTCCTCTTGAACTGCTGAAGCTTCATAAACAAAAGGTGTTACCAGGAAACCAAAAGCTATGCTGCGTCACTACCTGTCCTACCCTTTCTATTCTAGTCACTGGCTGAGTGTGTTGGTGTCACAACAGAAATCAGTTGTGTTCAATTGGAATATTATTTCACAATATTACTTTATCAAAAATGCTGATTTTTTTCATGAATGAACAGTGGCAGACAGAATATTTTTTAAAAAATACAGAAAAATCTTACCAACCCTAAAATTATGAATGGTAATGTATGTTGTAAAAAGGTGTGCTGGGATTACAGCTGTAATATGTGATTAGAATCAAAGTTTTTGTACTGAAAGACACACCCCAGCTTGCAGGTCTTCAGATTTGCCCATCAGATCATCCAGCCTTTCTCCACGGGCCAAGATCCGATCTACATTCTGGGTCATAATATCCTTGACCCCATCCACTTGAGACTGCAGAGACTGAACTCGATCCACATCCTGTGACGACTCTCCTTCTCTTGGCTCCTGCATTGAGAGGAATTAAAAACCAAAACATGATCAAAATGGCTCCAAGCATACATAGTTATGAAAATCTAGAAAGTTTGTAAAAAGTTATTTTGGTCAAAAGCTCATAAACCTAAGTTTAAAGGGGTCATATGATGCGATTTCAAGTTTTCTTTTCTCTTTGGAGTGTTAGTTGGTGTCACAAGGCCTTCAGAATGGCAGAAAGCTATTGAGTAACATTGGATACTGATGGCCTGAAGTACCATTATTGTGGCAAAATGGGGCCATGTGATATCTATTACTATAATGTGATGACAACAACATAATAAAATGTATCCATCCAGTTATCTATCTTCTTTAAAGACCCTCTAATACCAGCAGCCAAATGTTTTCAAGACCAAACATCACAATTTCAAACCACCAGTTCTTCACAATACTGTCGAAGAACGATATTTAAACCACAAAAAATGGCAGAGGATGTCTTATATTGTGGTACTGTTGAAATTCACTGAAAAAAAAGGTCTACTGTTGGTCAACTTCATCTTAAGCAACACAGTATGCG